>NW_027506957.1:195000-352500 GCF_052324685.1 Brachyhypopomus gauderio
GGAGGCAGAGCGCTCCAAAAAATCAATTTGACTCTTTGACGTTCCCCTCCACGGAAATCTTTAGTAAAAGGCGAAAGATTTGTGCGTGAATGAAGAGAAACCCGAGCTATAGCCATGTAGGCTCAGGCGTCCCGCTACGCCAACCTAAAGCCTAGCTCGTTTGTTCGCGGTAACAAGGGAGGAGCCTGCGGGGCTGTGGCTTGTTGGCAACATCAGGCAGGCAGGCAGGCAGGCAGGCAGGCAGGGCTGGCAGGCTATAATGGAGAGAGAGAGAGAGAGAGGAGGGGAAAAAACAGTAACAATCTCAAAAAAAAAAAAAAAAAAAAAAAAAAAAAAAAGAACAAAAACGGAGGGAAAACTGCAAACCGCCGAAAGGGGAGTGGCCTCCGCTCGCACTGCATTTGTGACCAGCTGACAAGGCAGTGAGAGAGACAGAGACCACTCACTCCCCTTCATTCTTACTTATTCTGGTTTTTTTTAAAGGAGTGAGCGCTTTTGGCTGCTTTGTTTTATTTATTCACACAGACAGACAGACAGAGACAGACAGACAGACAAATCAACCAACAAATGTAAAAATAAAGTTTTATAATATTATATATATATATATATATATATATATATATATATATATATATATACATACACACACACACACACACACACACACACACACACACACACACACACACACACACACACACACATATTACAAATTCATTAAAATAAACAGGCTGATCATACCATACAACCAGCAACAAACTCTTTCTTTTCCACACGTTTAGGAAGGTGCACCGTTCCTGGAGGTACTGCAATACCAGGTCGATGCGTGGGGCGAACGGGGCAAGCCCCTGTTTCGCCTCCCTGTTCTAAAAATCCATTTAATATGAAGTCCTCATATAGAGGACGTATCAGATATTAAACTGATAAGAACAGATACTACACTTGATCTTAGCCAAAAGGCCGAGAAGCGATAACCTGAAATGGGCGCTGGCCTGGGCGCCGGCCTCGCCGGCACAGGCCTCCCCTCCGCGGAGACAGCGCCCTTCCTTCCTTCCAGCCGTACGTACGCTCACCCTTCCCTTCGTGCCACGCCCACCCCTACGTTTATACACATTCTCATTGTACAGATTGTTGCGGCCCTGCCCGGAGGCAGAGCGCTCCAAAAAATCAATTTGACTCTTTGACGTTCCCCTCCACGGAAATCTTTAGTAAAAGGCGAAAGATTTGTGCGTGAATGAAGAGAAACCCGAGCTATAGCCATGTAGGCTCAGGCGTCCCGCTACGCCAACCTAAAGCCTAGCTCGTTTGTTCGCGGTAACAAGGGAGGAGCCTGCGGGGCTGTGGCTTGTTGGCAACATCAGGCAGGCAGGCAGGCAGGCAGGCAGGCAGGGCTGGCAGGCTATAATGGAGAGAGAGAGAGAGAGAGGAGGGGAAAAAACAGTAACAATCTCAAAAAAAAAAAAAAAAAAAAAAAAAAAAAAAAAAAGAACAAAAACGGAGGGAAAACTGCAAACCGCCGAAAGGGGAGTGGCCTCCGCTCGCACTGCATTTGTGACCAGCTGACAAGGCAGTGAGAGAGACAGAGACCACTCACTCCCCTTCATTCTTACTTATTCTGGTTTTTTTTAAAGGAGTGAGCGCTTTTGGCTGCTTTGTTTTATTTATTCACACAGACAGACAGACAGAGACAGACAGACAGACAAATCAACCAACAAATGTAAAAATAAAGTTTTATAATATTATATATATATATATATATATATATATATATATATATATATATACATACACACACACACACACACACACACACACACACACACACACACACACACACACACACACACACATATTACAAATTCATTAAAATAAACAGGCTGATCATACCATACAACCAGCAACAAACTCTTTCTTTTCCACACGTTTAGGAAGGTGCACCGTTCCTGGAGGTACTGCAATACCAGGTCGATGCGTGGGGCGAACGGGGCAAGCCCCTGTTTCGCCTCCCTGTTCTAAAAATCCATTTAATATGAAGTCCTCATATAGAGGACGTATCAGATATTAAACTGATAAGAACAGATACTACACTTGATCTTAGCCAAAAGGCCGAGAAGCGATAACCTGAAATGGGCGCTGGCCTGGGCGCCGGCCTCGCCGGCACAGGCCTCCCCTCCGCGGAGACAGCGCCCTTCCTTCCTTCCAGCCGTACGTACGCTCACCCTTCCCTTCGTGCCACGCCCACCCCTACGTTTATACACATTCTCATTGTACAGATTGTTGCGGCCCTGCCCGGAGGCAGAGCGCTCCAAAAAATCAATTTGACTCTTTGACGTTCCCCTCCACGGAAATCTTTAGTAAAAGGCGAAAGATTTGTGCGTGAATGAAGAGAAACCCGAGCTATAGCCATGTAGGCTCAGGCGTCCCGCTACGCCAACCTAAAGCCTAGCTCGTTTGTTCGCGGTAACAAGGGAGGAGCCTGCGGGGCTGTGGCTTGTTGGCAACATCAGGCAGGCAGGCAGGCAGGCAGGCAGGCAGGGCTGGCAGGCTATAATGGAGAGAGAGAGAGAGAGAGGAGGGGAAAAAACAGTAACAATCTCAAAAAAAAAAAAAAAAAAAAAAAAAAAAAAAAAGAACAAAAACGGAGGGAAAACTGCAAACCGCCGAAAGGGGAGTGGCCTCCGCTCGCACTGCATTTGTGACCAGCTGACAAGGCAGTGAGAGAGACAGAGACCACTCACTCCCCTTCATTCTTACTTATTCTGGTTTTTTTTAAAGGAGTGAGCGCTTTTGGCTGCTTTGTTTTATTTATTCACACAGACAGACAGACAGAGACAGACAGACAGACAAATCAACCAACAAATGTAAAAATAAAGTTTTATAATATTATATATATATATATATATATATATATATATATATATATATATACATACACACACACACACACACACACACACACACACACACACACACACACACACACACACACACACATATTACAAATTCATTAAAATAAACAGGCTGATCATACCATACAACCAGCAACAAACTCTTTCTTTTCCACACGTTTAGGAAGGTGCACCGTTCCTGGAGGTACTGCAATACCAGGTCGATGCGTGGGGCGAACGGGGCAAGCCCCTGTTTCGCCTCCCTGTTCTAAAAATCCATTTAATATGAAGTCCTCATATAGAGGACGTATCAGATATTAAACTGATAAGAACAGATACTACACTTGATCTTAGCCAAAAGGCCGAGAAGCGATAACCTGAAATGGGCGCTGGCCTGGGCGCCGGCCTCGCCGGCACAGGCCTCCCCTCCGCGGAGACAGCGCCCTTCCTTCCTTCCAGCCGTACGTACGCTCACCCTTCCCTTCGTGCCACGCCCACCCCTACGTTTATACACATTCTCATTGTACAGATTGTTGCGGCCCTGCCCGGAGGCAGAGCGCTCCAAAAAATCAATTTGACTCTTTGACGTTCCCCTCCACGGAAATCTTTAGTAAAAGGCGAAAGATTTGTGCGTGAATGAAGAGAAACCCGAGCTATAGCCATGTAGGCTCAGGCGTCCCGCTACGCCAACCTAAAGCCTAGCTCGTTTGTTCGCGGTAACAAGGGAGGAGCCTGCGGGGCTGTGGCTTGTTGGCAACATCAGGCAGGCAGGCAGGCAGGCAGGCAGGCAGGGCTGGCAGGCTATAATGGAGAGAGAGAGAGAGAGAGGAGGGGAAAAAACAGTAACAATCTCAAAAAAAAAAAAAAAAAAAAAAAAAAAAAAAAGAACAAAAACGGAGGGAAAACTGCAAACCGCCGAAAGGGGAGTGGCCTCCGCTCGCACTGCATTTGTGACCAGCTGACAAGGCAGTGAGAGAGACAGAGACCACTCACTCCCCTTCATTCTTACTTATTCTGGTTTTTTTTAAAGGAGTGAGCGCTTTTGGCTGCTTTGTTTTATTTATTCACACAGACAGACAGACAGAGACAGACAGACAGACAAATCAACCAACAAATGTAAAAATAAAGTTTTATAATATTATATATATATATATATATATATATATATATATATATATATATATATATATACATACACACACACACACACACACACACACACACACACACACACACACACACACACACACACACACATATTACAAATTCATTAAAATAAACAGGCTGATCATACCATACAACCAGCAACAAACTCTTTCTTTTCCACACGTTTAGGAAGGTGCACCGTTCCTGGAGGTACTGCAATACCAGGTCGATGCGTGGGGCGAACGGGGCAAGCCCCTGTTTCGCCTCCCTGCTAAAAATCCATTTAATATGAAGTCCTCATATAGAGGACGTATCAGATATTAAACTGATAAGAACAGATACTACACTTGATCTTAGCCAAAAGGCCGAGAAGCGATAACCTGAAATGGGCGCTGGCCTGGGCGCCGGCCTCGCCGGCACAGGCCTCCCCTCCGCGGAGACAGCGCCCTTCCTTCCTTCCAGCCGTACGTACGCTCACCCTTCCCTTCGTGCCACGCCCACCCCTACGTTTATACACATTCTCATTGTACAGATTGTTGCGGCCCTGCCCGGAGGCAGAGCGCTCCAAAAAATCAATTTGACTCTTTGACGTTCCCCTCCACGGAAATCTTTAGTAAAAGGCGAAAGATTTGTGCGTGAATGAAGAGAAACCCGAGCTATAGCCATGTAGGCTCAGGCGTCCCGCTACGCCAACCTAAAGCCTAGCTCGTTTGTTCGCGGTAACAAGGGAGGAGCCTGCGGGGCTGTGGCTTGTTGGCAACATCAGGCAGGCAGGCAGGCAGGCAGGCAGGCAGGGCTGGCAGGCTATAATGGAGAGAGAGAGAGAGAGAGGAGGGGAAAAAACAGTAACAATCTCAAAAAAAAAAAAAAAAAAAAAAAAAAAAAAAGAACAAAAACGGAGGGAAAACTGCAAACCGCCGAAAGGGGAGTGGCCTCCGCTCGCACTGCATTTGTGACCAGCTGACAAGGCAGTGAGAGAGACAGAGACCACTCACTCCCCTTCATTCTTACTTATTCTGGTTTTTTTTAAAGGAGTGAGCGCTTTTGGCTGCTTTGTTTTATTTATTCACACAGACAGACAGACAGAGACAGACAGACAGACAAATCAACCAACAAATGTAAAAATAAAGTTTTATAATATTATATATATATATATATATATATATATATATATATATATATATATACATACACACACACACACACACACACACACACACACACACACACACACACACACACACACACACACATATTACAAATTCATTAAAATAAACAGGCTGATCATACCATACAACCAGCAACAAACTCTTTCTTTTCCACACGTTTAGGAAGGTGCACCGTTCCTGGAGGTACTGCAATACCAGGTCGATGCGTGGGGCGAACGGGGCAAGCCCCTGTTTCGCCTCCCTGTTCTAAAAATCCATTTAATATGAAGTCCTCATATAGAGGACGTATCAGATATTAAACTGATAAGAACAGATACTACACTTGATCTTAGCCAAAAGGCCGAGAAGCGATAACCTGAAATGGGCGCTGGCCTGGGCGCCGGCCTCGCCGGCACAGGCCTCCCCTCCGCGGAGACAGCGCCCTTCCTTCCTTCCAGCCGTACGTACGCTCACCCTTCCCTTCGTGCCACGCCCACCCCTACGTTTATACACATTCTCATTGTACAGATTGTTGCGGCCCTGCCCGGAGGCAGAGCGCTCCAAAAAATCAATTTGACTCTTTGACGTTCCCCTCCACGGAAATCTTTAGTAAAAGGCGAAAGATTTGTGCGTGAATGAAGAGAAACCCGAGCTATAGCCATGTAGGCTCAGGCGTCCCGCTACGCCAACCTAAAGCCTAGCTCGTTTGTTCGCGGTAACAAGGGAGGAGCCTGCGGGGCTGTGGCTTGTTGGCAACATCAGGCAGGCAGGCAGGCAGGCAGGCAGGCAGGGCTGGCAGGCTATAATGGAGAGAGAGAGAGAGAGAGGAGGGGAAAAAACAGTAACAATCTCAAAAAAAAAAAAAAAAAAAAAAAAAAAAAAAGAACAAAAACGGAGGGAAAACTGCAAACCGCCGAAAGGGGAGTGGCCTCCGCTCGCACTGCATTTGTGACCAGCTGACAAGGCAGTGAGAGAGACAGAGACCACTCACTCCCCTTCATTCTTACTTATTCTGGTTTTTTTTAAAGGAGTGAGCGCTTTTGGCTGCTTTGTTTTATTTATTCACACAGACAGACAGACAGAGACAGACAGACAGACAAATCAACCAACAAATGTAAAAATAAAGTTTTATAATATTATATATATATATATATATATATATATATATATATATATATATATACATACACACACACACACACACACACACACACACACACACACACACACACACACACACACACACATATTACAAATTCATTAAAATAAACAGGCTGATCATACCATACAACCAGCAACAAACTCTTTCTTTTCCACACGTTTAGGAAGGTGCACCGTTCCTGGAGGTACTGCAATACCAGGTCGATGCGTGGGGCGAACGGGGCAAGCCCCTGTTTCGCCTCCCTGTTCTAAAAATCCATTTAATATGAAGTCCTCATATAGAGGACGTATCAGATATTAAACTGATAAGAACAGATACTACACTTGATCTTAGCCAAAAGGCCGAGAAGCGATAACCTGAAATGGGCGCTGGCCTGGGCGCCGGCCTCGCCGGCACAGGCCTCCCCTCCGCGGAGACAGCGCCCTTCCTTCCTTCCAGCCGTACGTACGCTCACCCTTCCCTTCGTGCCACGCCCACCCCTACGTTTATACACATTCTCATTGTACAGATTGTTGCGGCCCTGCCCGGAGGCAGAGCGCTCCAAAAAATCAATTTGACTCTTTGACGTTCCCCTCCACGGAAATCTTTAGTAAAAGGCGAAAGATTTGTGCGTGAATGAAGAGAAACCCGAGCTATAGCCATGTAGGCTCAGGCGTCCCGCTACGCCAACCTAAAGCCTAGCTCGTTTGTTCGCGGTAACAAGGGAGGAGCCTGCGGGGCTGTGGCTTGTTGGCAACATCAGGCAGGCAGGCAGGCAGGCAGGCAGGCAGGGCTGGCAGGCTATAATGGAGAGAGAGAGAGAGAGAGGAGGGGAAAAAACAGTAACAATCTCAAAAAAAAAAAAAAAAAAAAAAAAAAAAAAAAAAGAACAAAAACGGAGGGAAAACTGCAAACCGCCGAAAGGGGAGTGGCCTCCGCTCGCACTGCATTTGTGACCAGCTGACAAGGCAGTGAGAGAGACAGAGACCACTCACTCCCCTTCATTCTTACTTATTCTGGTTTTTTTTAAAGGAGTGAGCGCTTTTGGCTGCTTTGTTTTATTTATTCACACAGACAGACAGACAGAGACAGACAGACAGACAAATCAACCAACAAATGTAAAAATAAAGTTTTATAATATTATATATATATATATATATATATATATATATATATATATATATATATATATATACATACACACACACACACACACACACACACACACACACACACACACACACACACACACACACACACACATATTACAAATTCATTAAAATAAACAGGCTGATCATACCATACAACCAGCAACAAACTCTTTCTTTTCCACACGTTTAGGAAGGTGCACCGTTCCTGGAGGTACTGCAATACCAGGTCGATGCGTGGGGCGAACGGGGCAAGCCCCTGTTTCGCCTCCCTGTTCTAAAAATCCATTTAATATGAAGTCCTCATATAGAGGACGTATCAGATATTAAACTGATAAGAACAGATACTACACTTGATCTTAGCCAAAAGGCCGAGAAGCGATAACCTGAAATGGGGGGCGCTGGCCTGGGCGCCGGCCTCGCCGGCACAGGCCTCCCCTCCGCGGAGACAGCGCCCTTCCTTCCTTCCAGCCGTACGTACGCTCACCCTTCCCTTCGTGCCACGCCCACCCCTACGTTTATACACATTCTCATTGTACAGATTGTTGCGGCCCTGCCCGGAGGCAGAGCGCTCCAAAAAATCAATTTGACTCTTTGACGTTCCCCTCCACGGAAATCTTTAGTAAAAGGCGAAAGATTTGTGCGTGAATGAAGAGAAACCCGAGCTATAGCCATGTAGGCTCAGGCGTCCCGCTACGCCAACCTAAAGCCTAGCTCGTTTGTTCGCGGTAACAAGGGAGGAGCCTGCGGGGCTGTGGCTTGTTGGCAACATCAGGCAGGCAGGCAGGCAGGCAGGCAGGCAGGGCTGGCAGGCTATAATGGAGAGAGAGAGAGAGAGAGGAGGGGAAAAAACAGTAACAATCTCAAAAAAAAAAAAAAAAAAAAAAAAAAAAAAAAAAGAACAAAAACGGAGGGAAAACTGCAAACCGCCGAAAGGGGAGTGGCCTCCGCTCGCACTGCATTTGTGACCAGCTGACAAGGCAGTGAGAGAGACAGAGACCACTCACTCCCCTTCATTCTTACTTATTCTGGTTTTTTTTAAAGGAGTGAGCGCTTTTGGCTGCTTTGTTTTATTTATTCACACAGACAGACAGACAGAGACAGACAGACAGACAAATCAACCAACAAATGTAAAAATAAAGTTTTATAATATTATATATATATATATATATATATATATATATATATATATATATACATACACACACACACACACACACACACACACACACACACACACACACACACACACACACACACATATTACAAATTCATTAAAATAAACAGGCTGATCATACCATACAACCAGCAACAAACTCTTTCTTTTCCACACGTTTAGGAAGGTGCACCGTTCCTGGAGGTACTGCAATACCAGGTCGATGCGTGGGGCGAACGGGGCAAGCCCCTGTTTCGCCTCCCTGTTCTAAAAATCCATTTAATATGAAGTCCTCATATAGAGGACGTATCAGATATTAAACTGATAAGAACAGATACTACACTTGATCTTAGCCAAAAGGCCGAGAAGCGATAACCTGAAATGGGCGCTGGCCTGGGCGCCGGCCTCGCCGGCACAGGCCTCCCCTCCGCGGAGACAGCGCCCTTCCTTCCTTCCAGCCGTACGTACGCTCACCCTTCCCTTCGTGCCACGCCCACCCCTACGTTTATACACATTCTCATTGTACAGATTGTTGCGGCCCTGCCCGGAGGCAGAGCGCTCCAAAAAATCAATTTGACTCTTTGACGTTCCCCTCCACGGAAATCTTTAGTAAAAGGCGAAAGATTTGTGCGTGAATGAAGAGAAACCCGAGCTATAGCCATGTAGGCTCAGGCGTCCCGCTACGCCAACCTAAAGCCTAGCTCGTTTGTTCGCGGTAACAAGGGAGGAGCCTGCGGGGCTGTGGCTTGTTGGCAACATCAGGCAGGCAGGCAGGCAGGCAGGCAGGCAGGGCTGGCAGGCTATAATGGAGAGAGAGAGAGAGAGAGGAGGGGAAAAAACAGTAACAATCTCAAAAAAAAAAAAAAAAAAAAAAAAAAAAAAAGAACAAAAACGGAGGGAAAACTGCAAACCGCCGAAAGGGGAGTGGCCTCCGCTCGCACTGCATTTGTGACCAGCTGACAAGGCAGTGAGAGAGACAGAGACCACTCACTCCCCTTCATTCTTACTTATTCTGGTTTTTTTTAAAGGAGTGAGCGCTTTTGGCTGCTTTGTTTTATTTATTCACACAGACAGACAGACAGAGACAGACAGACAGACAAATCAACCAACAAATGTAAAAATAAAGTTTTATAATATTATATATATATATATATATATATATATATATATATATATATATATACATACACACACACACACACACACACACACACACACACACACACACACACACACACACACACACATATTACAAATTCATTAAAATAAACAGGCTGATCATACCATACAACCAGCAACAAACTCTTTCTTTTCCACACGTTTAGGAAGGTGCACCGTTCCTGGAGGTACTGCAATACCAGGTCGATGCGTGGGGCGAACGGGGCAAGCCCCTGTTTCGCCTCCCTGTTCTAAAAATCCATTTAATATGAAGTCCTCATATAGAGGACGTATCAGATATTAAACTGATAAGAACAGATACTACACTTGATCTTAGCCAAAAGGCCGAGAAGCGATAACCTGAAATGGGCGCTGGCCTGGGCGCCGGCCTCGCCGGCACAGGCCTCCCCTCCGCGGAGACAGCGCCCTTCCTTCCTTCCAGCCGTACGTACGCTCACCCTTCCCTTCGTGCCACGCCCACCCCTACGTTTATACACATTCTCATTGTACAGATTGTTGCGGCCCTGCCCGGAGGCAGAGCGCTCCAAAAAATCAATTTGACTCTTTGACGTTCCCCTCCACGGAAATCTTTAGTAAAAGGCGAAAGATTTGTGCGTGAATGAAGAGAAACCCGAGCTATAGCCATGTAGGCTCAGGCGTCCCGCTACGCCAACCTAAAGCCTAGCTCGTTTGTTCGCGGTAACAAGGGAGGAGCCTGCGGGGCTGTGGCTTGTTGGCAACATCAGGCAGGCAGGCAGGCAGGCAGGCAGGCAGGGCTGGCAGGCTATAATGGAGAGAGAGAGAGAGAGAGGAGGGGAAAAAACAGTAACAATCTCAAAAAAAAAAAAAAAAAAAAAAAAAAAAAAAAAAGAACAAAAACGGAGGGAAAACTGCAAACCGCCGAAAGGGGAGTGGCCTCCGCTCGCACTGCATTTGTGACCAGCTGACAAGGCAGTGAGAGAGACAGAGACCACTCACTCCCCTTCATTCTTACTTATTCTGGTTTTTTTTAAAGGAGTGAGCGCTTTTGGCTGCTTTGTTTTATTTATTCACACAGACAGACAGACAGAGACAGACAGACAGACAAATCAACCAACAAATGTAAAAATAAAGTTTTATAATATTATATATATATATATATATATATATATATATATATATATATATACATACACACACACACACACACACACACACACACACACACACACACACACACACACACACACACATATTACAAATTCATTAAAATAAACAGGCTGATCATACCATACAACCAGCAACAAACTCTTTCTTTTCCACACGTTTAGGAAGGTGCACCGTTCCTGGAGGTACTGCAATACCAGGTCGATGCGTGGGGCGAACGGGGCAAGCCCCTGTTTCGCCTCCCTGTTCTAAAAATCCATTTAATATGAAGTCCTCATATAGAGGACGTATCAGATATTAAACTGATAAGAACAGATACTACACTTGATCTTAGCCAAAAGGCCGAGAAGCGATAACCTGAAATGGGCGCTGGCCTGGGCGCCGGCCTCGCCGGCACAGGCCTCCCCTCCGCGGAGACAGCGCCCTTCCTTCCTTCCAGCCGTACGTACGCTCACCCTTCCCTTCGTGCCACGCCCACCCCTACGTTTATACACATTCTCATTGTACAGATTGTTGCGGCCCTGCCCGGAGGCAGAGCGCTCCAAAAAATCAATTTGACTCTTTGACGTTCCCCTCCACGGAAATCTTTAGTAAAAGGCGAAAGATTTGTGCGTGAATGAAGAGAAACCCGAGCTATAGCCATGTAGGCTCAGGCGTCCCGCTACGCCAACCTAAAGCCTAGCTCGTTTGTTCGCGGTAACAAGGGAGGAGCCTGCGGGGCTGTGGCTTGTTGGCAACATCAGGCAGGCAGGCAGGCAGGCAGGCAGGCAGGGCTGGCAGGCTATAATGGAGAGAGAGAGAGAGAGAGGAGGGGAAAAAACAGTAACAATCTCAAAAAAAAAAAAAAAAAAAAAAAAAAAAAAAAAAGAACAAAAACGGAGGGAAAACTGCAAACCGCCGAAAGGGGAGTGGCCTCCGCTCGCACTGCATTTGTGACCAGCTGACAAGGCAGTGAGAGAGACAGAGACCACTCACTCCCCTTCATTCTTACTTATTCTGGTTTTTTTTAAAGGAGTGAGCGCTTTTGGCTGCTTTGTTTTATTTATTCACACAGACAGACAGACAGAGACAGACAGACAGACAAATCAACCAACAAATGTAAAAATAAAGTTTTATAATATTATATATATATATATATATATATATATATATATATATATATATACATACACACACACACACACACACACACACACACACACACACACACACACACACACACACACACATATTACAAATTCATTAAAATAAACAGGCTGATCATACCATACAACCAGCAACAAACTCTTTCTTTTCCACACGTTTAGGAAGGTGCACCGTTCCTGGAGGTACTGCAATACCAGGTCGATGCGTGGGGCGAACGGGGCAAGCCCCTGTTTCGCCTCCCTGTTCTAAAAATCCATTTAATATGAAGTCCTCATATAGAGGACGTATCAGATATTAAACTGATAAGAACAGATTTTTTTTTTTTTTTTTCCTTTTATTCAACAATTACATGATCAGTACAGTGTACACAATCATAAAAGTGTTTCCTTTTAAAAACACATTCAAATCTACATACTACCCAAAAATCAAACAATACAACTCTAAAATTTGCTTCTCAAATCTTAAAATTGGTGTTTACGAGACTGTATCAAATATAAATCTGATACCTAAAACCAAATTAAGATCACTCCAAAAAATATCAAATACAAAAAAATACAATAGACATGCTTCTGTTTTACGGCCTCATCACAGTGGGGCCTGCGCCCTCAACTGTGCTGCTGTATATGTCTGCAACATCTCAGCTCTAATTTGCTCATACGCCTGACGATCTGTGTACCCCTTCCTCCGCCTATCAGCTAGTATATGTGGCCGACCATGAACTGGGTCAAATAAGGCCATCATTACTGGTGTATGGGGCCCAATAGGCGGAAAGGGGGAGGGGATGTCCTCTTCTATACTTGTCTCCTCGTCCTCCTCTGAGTCAGATGGAGACCCTTCATCATCGTCTGGTGGGGGCCGGACATCTCCTCCTTGGTCCTCCCCCTCTTCCGTTGCCGTCTCTGGTGGGAAGGGGTCCTCCTCCATAGTCCCCAGACAGATCACGCTGGGCCAGACTGACTTCTTAGGTGTCGAGGACTGAGATGGCCCAACCTCCGCCTCTTCCGTCTGGGGGGGTGGGGGGGTGGATTTCCTCTCCTTCCTCTGACGCCCCCCCTCCTCCTTGGGAGGGGTCAGCCCCGTCCTATTTCTCTTCCTGGAGGTGCCGGGAGTAGCCTTCTTCGGCTGCCCGGCCGGTCTGGACCCATCTCTCTGGGGAGGGGGAGCACACAACAAGTGAGTAGACTTCTTCCTTACCTCCCCCTCCCTCGAACGCTCCTCTTCACCCGGGACTGCATCTACGTCGTCTCCCCGGCCGGTCCCCGTTGCAATCCCCTCATCTGCTGTAGCTGGTGTTCCGGGCCCGGCCGGGGGTCCCGTTGGGGCCTCCCCGGAGGGCGCCGCAGTGGTCTTCCTGCTCCTGCCCCCTGCCACCGCCGACGCATAGGAAAAGCCAGCGCTGGGGCAGGAGCGCTCCAGATGTCCCTCACCGCGGCATCTCCTGCACCTCCGGGGGCCCTTGCAGTCCCGGGCCACATGTCCCGGGTCCAGACAGTTATGACACTTCCGGCCCGGGCAGCTCTCCTCCTTGTGTCCATACTCCCGGCACACTCTGCAGTGGTCGGGCTGACCCCTGTAAAACAAATAGCCACGATTAAAACCCAAGGAGAAGAGGGCTGGAGGATGTACCACACCCCCCTGGCCGTCTTCTTTAAAAGTCATAAAAAACTGACGACGGCCGTTCCAGACCCCCAGCTCGTCCCGCACAAACTTCTCCCCCGGGTGGACCTCCCCGTAGTTCTGGAGGAACCTGCGGATATGCTCCGTGGGGACATACGGGTTGAACATGTGGGTAGTGACCAGACGGCGGCCCTCCACCCACAGAGGTTCCACCACGAAATGTTTACCCACGGGATGTTCCTTCAGCTCATCCCTCCGCCCCAGGGCACGTTGGTAAACCTCGGCAGAGTTGAAGGTGACCTCAAAATAGGCCTGGGGCCCATTGCGCTGGGCGCAGATCAAGTCCCAGACCTGGATCCCCAGAGCCTCTCGCAGCACCTCCCTTATGAAGGGGACCCTCTCAATGAAGGGGGGCCCCTCTCCACCGGGAGCCCAGCGGAACCTGGCCGTATTGAGCAGGCCTCCCCCTGCTCCCAAGCCAGGCCCCGCCGGGTAAGCTGCTGTCGGCCCCGGGGTCCCGGCTGGCTGACCGCCACCCAGCGCCGGTGCCGCAGACCCACCATCGGCCATCCTCTCCCCCCCTGCCGGGCGGCCCGGAGCAGAGAGAAGCCGCAGTTCCTCCACTGGTCCCCGGGGGATTGTTCAGAAGTCCACCCGGGATCCTCCAGGCCGGCGAGACGAGCCTAAAAACAGGAGGAGGAGCTGGGCGGTTCCCAAGCGGTGGTCGGTGGGCAGTGCCACCAGACCGGTTGCTCATTAGGTTCCGCCCAGACTCCTCCTGTTAAAAACACAGAAAAAAACAGAGAGGTTAAAATGCAGGCATAGAAACAAGCATGTAAAAGCTGTAGTAAAAGTCTAAAACAGTATATAAAAACTGATAAGAACAGATACTACACTTGATCTTAGCCAAAAGGCCGAGAAGCGATAACCTGAAATGGGCGCTGGCCTGGGCGCCGGCCTCGCCGGCACAGGCCTCCCCTCCGCGGAGACAGCGCCCTTCCTTCCTTCCAGCCGTACGTACGCTCACCCTTCCCTTCGTGCCACGCCCACCCCTACGTTTATACACATTCTCATTGTACAGATTGTTGCGGCCCTGCCCGGAGGCAGAGCGCTCCAAAAAATCAATTTGACTCTTTGACGTTCCCCTCCACGGAAATCTTTAGTAAAAGGCGAAAGATTTGTGCGTGAATGAAGAGAAACCCGAGCTATAGCCATGTAGGCTCAGGCGTCCCGCTACGCCAACCTAAAGCCTAGCTCGTTTGTTCGCGGTAACAAGGGAGGAGCCTGCGGGGCTGTGGCTTGTTGGCAACATCAGGCAGGCAGGCAGGCAGGCAGGCAGGCAGGGCTGGCAGGCTATAATGGAGAGAGAGAGAGAGAGAGGAGGGGAAAAAACAGTAACAATCTCAAAAAAAAAAAAAAAAAAAAAAAAAAAAAAAAAAGAACAAAAACGGAGGGAAAACTGCAAACCGCCGAAAGGGGAGTGGCCTCCGCTCGCACTGCATTTGTGACCAGCTGACAAGGCAGTGAGAGAGACAGAGACCACTCACTCCCCTTCATTCTTACTTATTCTGGTTTTTTTTAAAGGAGTGAGCGCTTTTGGCTGCTTTGTTTTATTTATTCACACAGACAGACAGACAGAGACAGACAGACAGACAAATCAACCAACAAATGTAAAAATAAAGTTTTATAATATTATATATATATATATATATATATATATATATATATATATATATATATATATATACATACACACACACACACACACACACACACACACACACACACACACACACACACACACACACACACACATATTACAAATTCATTAAAATAAACAGGCTGATCATACCATACAACCAGCAACAAACTCTTTCTTTTCCACACGTTTAGGAAGGTGCACCGTTCCTGGAGGTACTGCAATACCAGGTCGATGCGTGGGGCGAACGGGGCAAGCCCCTGTTTCGCCTCCCTGTTCTAAAAATCCATTTAATATGAAGTCCTCATATAGAGGACGTATCAGATATTAAACTGATAAGAACAGATACTACACTTGATCTTAGCCAAAAGGCCGAGAAGCGATAACCTGAAATGGGCGCTGGCCTGGGCGCCGGCCTCGCCGGCACAGGCCTCCCCTCCGCGGAGACAGCGCCCTTCCTTCCTTCCAGCCGTACGTACGCTCACCCTTCCCTTCGTGCCACGCCCACCCCTACGTTTATACACATTCTCATTGTACAGATTGTTGCGGCCCTGCCCGGAGGCAGAGCGCTCCAAAAAATCAATTTGACTCTTTGACGTTCCCCTCCACGGAAATCTTTAGTAAAAGGCGAAAGATTTGTGCGTGAATGAAGAGAAACCCGAGCTATAGCCATGTAGGCTCAGGCGTCCCGCTACGCCAACCTAAAGCCTAGCTCGTTTGTTCGCGGTAACAAGGGAGGAGCCTGCGGGGCTGTGGCTTGTTGGCTTGTTGGCAACATCAGGCAGGCAGGCAGGCAGGCAGGCAGGCAGGGCTGGCAGGCTATAATGGAGAGAGAGAGAGAGAGAGGAGGGGAAAAAACAGTAACAATCTCAAAAAAAAAAAAAAAAAAAAAAAAAAAAAAAAGAACAAAAACGGAGGGAAAACTGCAAACCGCCGAAAGGGGAGTGGCCTCCGCTCGCACTGCATTTGTGACCAGCTGACAAGGCAGTGAGAGAGACAGAGACCACTCACTCCCCTTCATTCTTACTTATTCTGGTTTTTTTTAAAGGAGTGAGCGCTTTTGGCTGCTTTGTTTTATTTATTCACACAGACAGACAGACAGAGACAGACAGACAGACAAATCAACCAACAAATGTAAAAATAAAGTTTTATAATATTATATATATATATATATATATATATATATATATATATATATATATACATACACACACACACACACACACACACACACACACACACACACACACACACACACACACACACATATTACAAATTCATTAAAATAAACAGGCTGATCATACCATACAACCAGCAACAAACTCTTTCTTTTCCACACGTTTAGGAAGGTGCACCGTTCCTGGAGGTACTGCAATACCAGGTCGATGCGTGGGGCGAACGGGGCAAGCCCCTGTTTCGCCTCCCTGTTCTAAAAATCCATTTAATATGAAGTCCTCATATAGAGGACGTATCAGATATTAAACTGATAAGAACAGATACTACACTTGATCTTAGCCAAAAGGCCGAGAAGCGATAACCTGAAATGGGCGCTGGCCTGGGCGCCGGCCTCGCCGGCACAGGCCTCCCCTCCGCGGAGACAGCGCCCTTCCTTCCTTCCAGCCGTACGTACGCTCACCCTTCCCTTCGTGCCACGCCCACCCCTACGTTTATACACATTCTCATTGTACAGATTGTTGCGGCCCTGCCCGGAGGCAGAGCGCTCCAAAAAATCAATTTGACTCTTTGACGTTCCCCTCCACGGAAATCTTTAGTAAAAGGCGAAAGATTTGTGCGTGAATGAAGAGAAACCCGAGCTATAGCCATGTAGGCTCAGGCGTCCCGCTACGCCAACCTAAAGCCTAGCTCGTTTGTTCGCGGTAACAAGGGAGGAGCCTGCGGGGCTGTGGCTTGTTGGCAACATCAGGCAGGCAGGCAGGCAGGCAGGCAGGCAGGGCTGGCAGGCTATAATGGAGAGAGAGAGAGAGAGAGGAGGGGAAAAAACAGTAACAATCTCAAAAAAAAAAAAAAAAAAAAAAAAAAAAAAAGAACAAAAACGGAGGGAAAACTGCAAACCGCCGAAAGGGGAGTGGCCTCCGCTCGCACTGCATTTGTGACCAGCTGACAAGGCAGTGAGAGAGACAGAGACCACTCACTCCCCTTCATTCTTACTTATTCTGGTTTTTTTTAAAGGAGTGAGCGCTTTTGGCTGCTTTGTTTTATTTATTCACACAGACAGACAGACAGAGACAGACAGACAGACAAATCAACCAACAAATGTAAAAATAAAGTTTTATAATATTATATATATATATATATATATATATATATATATATATATATATATACATACACACACACACACACACACACACACACACACACACACACACACACACACACACACACACACATATTACAAATTCATTAAAATAAACAGGCTGATCATACCATACAACCAGCAACAAACTCTTTCTTTTCCACACGTTTAGGAAGGTGCACCGTTCCTGGAGGTACTGCAATACCAGGTCGATGCGTGGGGCGAACGGGGCAAGCCCCTGTTTCGCCTCCCTGTTCTAAAAATCCATTTAATATGAAGTCCTCATATAGAGGACGTATCAGATATTAAACTGATAAGAACAGATACTACACTTGATCTTAGCCAAAAGGCCGAGAAGCGATAACCTGAAATGGGCGCTGGCCTGGGCGCCGGCCTCGCCGGCACAGGCCTCCCCTCCGCGGAGACAGCGCCCTTCCTTCCTTCCAGCCGTACGTACGCTCACCCTTCCCTTCGTGCCACGCCCACCCCTACGTTTATACACATTCTCATTGTACAGATTGTTGCGGCCCTGCCCGGAGGCAGAGCGCTCCAAAAAATCAATTTGACTCTTTGACGTTCCCCTCCACGGAAATCTTTAGTAAAAGGCGAAAGATTTGTGCGTGAATGAAGAGAAACCCGAGCTATAGCCATGTAGGCTCAGGCGTCCCGCTACGCCAACCTAAAGCCTAGCTCGTTTGTTCGCGGTAACAAGGGAGGAGCCTGCGGGGCTGTGGCTTGTTGGCAACATCAGGCAGGCAGGCAGGCAGGCAGGCAGGCAGGGCTGGCAGGCTATAATGGAGAGAGAGAGAGAGAGAGGAGGGGAAAAAACAGTAACAATCTCAAAAAAAAAAAAAAAAAAAAAAAAAAAAAAAAAGAACAAAAACGGAGGGAAAACTGCAAACCGCCGAAAGGGGAGTGGCCTCCGCTCGCACTGCATTTGTGACCAGCTGACAAGGCAGTGAGAGAGACAGAGACCACTCACTCCCCTTCATTCTTACTTATTCTGGTTTTTTTTAAAGGAGTGAGCGCTTTTGGCTGCTTTGTTTTATTTATTCACACAGACAGACAGACAGAGACAGACAGACAGACAAATCAACCAACAAATGTAAAAATAAAGTTTTATAATATTATATATATATATATATATATATATATATATATATATATATATATATATACATACACACACACACACACACACACACACACACACACACACACACACACACACACACACACACACATATTACAAATTCATTAAAATAAACAGGCTGATCATACCATACAACATACAACCAGCAACAAACTCTTTCTTTTCCACACGTTTAGGAAGGTGCACCGTTCCTGGAGGTACTGCAATACCAGGTCGATGCGTGGGGCGAACGGGGCAAGCCCCTGTTTCGCCTCCCTGTTCTAAAAATCCATTTAATATGAAGTCCTCATATAGAGGACGTATCAGATATTAAACTGATAAGAACAGATACTACACTTGATCTTAGCCAAAAGGCCGAGAAGCGATAACCTGAAATGGGCGCTGGCCTGGGCGCCGGCCTCGCCGGCACAGGCCTCCCCTCCGCGGAGACAGCGCCCTTCCTTCCTTCCAGCCGTACGTACGCTCACCCTTCCCTTCGTGCCACGCCCACCCCTACGTTTATACACATTCTCATTGTACAGATTGTTGCGGCCCTGCCCGGAGGCAGAGCGCTCCAAAAAATCAATTTGACTCTTTGACGTTCCCCTCCACGGAAATCTTTAGTAAAAGGCGAAAGATTTGTGCGTGAATGAAGAGAAACCCGAGCTATAGCCATGTAGGCTCAGGCGTCCCGCTACGCCAACCTAAAGCCTAGCTCGTTTGTTCGCGGTAACAAGGGAGGAGCCTGCGGGGCTGTGGCTTGTTGGCAACATCAGGCAGGCAGGCAGGCAGGCAGGCAGGCAGGGCTGGCAGGCTATAATGGAGAGAGAGAGAGAGAGAGGAGGGGAAAAAACAGTAACAATCTCAAAAAAAAAAAAAAAAAAAAAAAAAAAAAAAAAGAACAAAAACGGAGGGAAAACTGCAAACCGCCGAAAGGGGAGTGGCCTCCGCTCGCACTGCATTTGTGACCAGCTGACAAGGCAGTGAGAGAGACAGAGACCACTCACTCCCCTTCATTCTTACTTATTCTGGTTTTTTTTAAAGGAGTGAGCGCTTTTGGCTGCTTTGTTTTATTTATTCACACAGACAGACAGACAGAGACAGACAGACAGACAAATCAACCAACAAATGTAAAAATAAAGTTTTATAATATTATATATATATATATATATATATATATATATATATATATATATATACATACACACACACACACACACACACACACACACACACACACACACACACACACACACACACACACATATTACAAATTCATTAAAATAAACAGGCTGATCATACCATACAACCAGCAACAAACTCTTTCTTTTCCACACGTTTAGGAAGGTGCACCGTTCCTGGAGGTACTGCAATACCAGGTCGATGCGTGGGGCGAACGGGGCAAGCCCCTGTTTCGCCTCCCTGTTCTAAAAATCCATTTAATATGAAGTCCTCATATAGAGGACGTATCAGATATTAAACTGATAAGAACAGATACTACACTTGATCTTAGCCAAAAGGCCGAGAAGCGATAACCTGAAATGGGCGCTGGCCTGGGCGCCGGCCTCGCCGGCACAGGCCTCCCCTCCGCGGAGACAGCGCCCTTCCTTCCTTCCAGCCGTACGTACGCTCACCCTTCCCTTCGTGCCACGCCCACCCCTACGTTTATACACATTCTCATTGTACAGATTGTTGCGGCCCTGCCCGGAGGCAGAGCGCTCCAAAAAATCAATTTGACTCTTTGACGTTCCCCTCCACGGAAATCTTTAGTAAAAGGCGAAAGATTTGTGCGTGAATGAAGAGAAACCCGAGCTATAGCCATGTAGGCTCAGGCGTCCCGCTACGCCAACCTAAAGCCTAGCTCGTTTGTTCGCGGTAACAAGGGAGGAGCCTGCGGGGCTGTGGCTTGTTGGCAACATCAGGCAGGCAGGCAGGCAGGCAGGCAGGCAGGGCTGGCAGGCTATAATGGAGAGAGAGAGAGAGAGAGGAGGGGAAAAAACAGTAACAATCTCAAAAAAAAAAAAAAAAAAAAAAAAAAAAAAAAAGAACAAAAACGGAGGGAAAACTGCAAACCGCCGAAAGGGGAGTGGCCTCCGCTCGCACTGCATTTGTGACCAGC
Organism: Brachyhypopomus gauderio; assembly: GCF_052324685.1. Classification (NCBI taxonomy): domain Eukaryota; kingdom Metazoa; phylum Chordata; class Actinopteri; order Gymnotiformes; family Hypopomidae; genus Brachyhypopomus; species Brachyhypopomus gauderio. The sequence goes on from NW_027506957.1 coordinate 215,962, forward strand.
TGACAAGGCAGTGAGAGAGACAGAGACCACTCACTCCCCTTCATTCTTACTTATTCTGGTTTTTTTTAAAGGAGTGAGCGCTTTTGGCTGCTTTGTTTTATTTATTCACACAGACAGACAGACAGAGACAGACAGACAGACAAATCAACCAACAAATGTAAAAATAAAGTTTTATAATATTATATATAGTTATATATATATATATATATATATATATATATATATACATACACACACACACACACACACACACACACACACACACACACACACACACACACACACACACATATTACAAATTCATTAAAATAAACAGGCTGATCATACCATACAACCAGCAACAAACTCTTTCTTTTCCACACGTTTAGGAAGGTGCACCGTTCCTGGAGGTACTGCAATACCAGGTCGATGCGTGGGGCGAACGGGGCAAGCCCCTGTTTCGCCTCCCTGTTCTAAAAATCCATTTAATATGAAGTCCTCATATAGAGGACGTATCAGATATTAAACTGATAAGAACAGATACTACACTTGATCTTAGCCAAAAGGCCGAGAAGCGATAACCTGAAATGGGCGCTGGCCTGGGCGCCGGCCTCGCCGGCACAGGCCTCCCCTCCGCGGAGACAGCGCCCTTCCTTCCTTCCAGCCGTACGTACGCTCACCCTTCCCTTCGTGCCACGCCCACCCCTACGTTTATACACATTCTCATTGTACAGATTGTTGCGGCCCTGCCCGGAGGCAGAGCGCTCCAAAAAATCAATTTGACTCTTTGACGTTCCCCTCCACGGAAATCTTTAGTAAAAGGCGAAAGATTTGTGCGTGAATGAAGAGAAACCCGAGCTATAGCCATGTAGGCTCAGGCGTCCCGCTACGCCAACCTAAAGCCTAGCTCGTTTGTTCGCGGTAACAAGGGAGGAGCCTGCGGGGCTGTGGCTTGTTGGCAACATCAGGCAGGCAGGCAGGCAGGCAGGCAGGCAGGGCTGGCAGGCTATAATGGAGAGAGAGAGAGAGAGAGGAGGGGAAAAAACAGTAACAATCTCAAAAAAAAAAAAAAAAAAAAAAAAAAAAAAAAGAACAAAAACGGAGGGAAAACTGCAAACCGCCGAAAGGGGAGTGGCCTCCGCTCGCACTGCATTTGTGACCAGCTGACAAGGCAGTGAGAGAGACAGAGACCACTCACTCCCCTTCATTCTTACTTATTCTGGTTTTTTTTAAAGGAGTGAGCGCTTTTGGCTGCTTTGTTTTATTTATTCACACAGACAGACAGACAGAGACAGACAGACAGACAAATCAACCAACAAATGTAAAAATAAAGTTTTATAATATTATATATATATATATATATATATATATATATATATATATATATATACATACACACACACACACACACACACACACACACACACACACACACACACACACACACACACACACATATTACAAATTCATTAAAATAAACAGGCTGATCATACCATACAACCAGCAACAAACTCTTTCTTTTCCACACGTTTAGGAAGGTGCACCGTTCCTGGAGGTACTGCAATACCAGGTCGATGCGTGGGGCGAACGGGGCAAGCCCCTGTTTCGCCTCCCTGTTCTAAAAATCCATTTAATATGAAGTCCTCATATAGAGGACGTATCAGATATTAAACTGATAAGAACAGATACTACACTTGATCTTAGCCAAAAGGCCGAGAAGCGATAACCTGAAATGGGCGCTGGCCTGGGCGCCGGCCTCGCCGGCACAGGCCTCCCCTCCGCGGAGACAGCGCCCTTCCTTCCTTCCAGCCGTACGTACGCTCACCCTTCCCTTCGTGCCACGCCCACCCCTACGTTTATACACATTCTCATTGTACAGATTGTTGCGGCCCTGCCCGGAGGCAGAGCGCTCCAAAAAATCAATTTGACTCTTTGACGTTCCCCTCCACGGAAATCTTTAGTAAAAGGCGAAAGATTTGTGCGTGAATGAAGAGAAACCCGAGCTATAGCCATGTAGGCTCAGGCGTCCCGCTACGCCAACCTAAAGCCTAGCTCGTTTGTTCGCGGTAACAAGGGAGGAGCCTGCGGGGCTGTGGCTTGTTGGCAACATCAGGCAGGCAGGCAGGCAGGCAGGCAGGCAGGGCTGGCAGGCTATAATGGAGAGAGAGAGAGAGAGAGGAGGGGAAAAAACAGTAACAATCTCAAAAAAAAAAAAAAAAAAAAAAAAAAAAAAAAAGAACAAAAACGGAGGGAAAACTGCAAACCGCCGAAAGGGGAGTGGCCTCCGCTCGCACTGCATTTGTGACCAGCTGACAAGGCAGTGAGAGAGACAGAGACCACTCACTCCCCTTCATTCTTACTTATTCTGGTTTTTTTTAAAGGAGTGAGCGCTTTTGGCTGCTTTGTTTTATTTATTCACACAGACAGACAGACAGAGACAGACAGACAGACAAATCAACCAACAAATGTAAAAATAAAGTTTTATAATATTATATATATATATATATATATATATATATATATATATATATATACATACACACACACACACACACACACACACACACACACACACACACACACACACACACACACACATATTACAAATTCATTAAAATAAACAGGCTGATCATACCATACAACCAGCAACAAACTCTTTCTTTTCCACACGTTTAGGAAGGTGCACCGTTCCTGGAGGTACTGCAATACCAGGTCGATGCGTGGGGCGAACGGGGCAAGCCCCTGTTTCGCCTCCCTGTTCTAAAAATCCATTTAATATGAAGTCCTCATATAGAGGACGTATCAGATATTAAACTGATAAGAACAGATACTACACTTGATCTTAGCCAAAAGGCCGAGAAGCGATAACCTGAAATGGGCGCTGGCCTGGGCGCCGGCCTCGCCGGCACAGGCCTCCCCTCCGCGGAGACAGCGCCCTTCCTTCCTTCCAGCCGTACGTACGCTCACCCTTCCCTTCGTGCCACGCCCACCCCTACGTTTATACACATTCTCATTGTACAGATTGTTGCGGCCCTGCCCGGAGGCAGAGCGCTCCAAAAAATCAATTTGACTCTTTGACGTTCCCCTCCACGGAAATCTTTAGTAAAAGGCGAAAGATTTGTGCGTGAATGAAGAGAAACCCGAGCTATAGCCATGTAGGCTCAGGCGTCCCGCTACGCCAACCTAAAGCCTAGCTCGTTTGTTCGCGGTAACAAGGGAGGAGCCTGCGGGGCTGTGGCTTGTTGGCAACATCAGGCAGGCAGGCAGGCAGGCAGGCAGGCAGGGCTGGCAGGCTATAATGGAGAGAGAGAGAGAGAGAGGAGGGGAAAAAACAGTAACAATCTCAAAAAAAAAAAAAAAAAAAAAAAAAAAAAAAAAAGAACAAAAACGGAGGGAAAACTGCAAACCGCCGAAAGGGGAGTGGCCTCCGCTCGCACTGCATTTGTGACCAGCTGACAAGGCAGTGAGAGAGACAGAGACCACTCACTCCCCTTCATTCTTACTTATTCTGGTTTTTTTTAAAGGAGTGAGCGCTTTTGGCTGCTTTGTTTTATTTATTCACACAGACAGACAGACAGAGACAGACAGACAGACAAATCAACCAACAAATGTAAAAATAAAGTTTTATAATATTATATATATATATATATATATATATATATATATATATATATATACATACACACACACACACACACACACACACACACACACACACACACACACACACACACACACACACATATTACAAATTCATTAAAATAAACAGGCTGATCATACCATACAACCAGCAACAAACTCTTTCTTTTCCACACGTTTAGGAAGGTGCACCGTTCCTGGAGGTACTGCAATACCAGGTCGATGCGTGGGGCGAACGGGGCAAGCCCCTGTTTCGCCTCCCTGTTCTAAAAATCCATTTAATATGAAGTCCTCATATAGAGGACGTATCAGATATTAAACTGATAAGAACAGATACTACACTTGATCTTAGCCAAAAGGCCGAGAAGCGATAACCTGAAATGGGCGCTGGCCTGGGCGCCGGCCTCGCCGGCACAGGCCTCCCCTCCGCGGAGACAGCGCCCTTCCTTCCTTCCAGCCGTACGTACGCTCACCCTTCCCTTCGTGCCACGCCCACCCCTACGTTTATACACATTCTCATTGTACAGATTGTTGCGGCCCTGCCCGGAGGCAGAGCGCTCCAAAAAATCAATTTGACTCTTTGACGTTCCCCTCCACGGAAATCTTTAGTAAAAGGCGAAAGATTTGTGCGTGAATGAAGAGAAACCCGAGCTATAGCCATGTAGGCTCAGGCGTCCCGCTACGCCAACCTAAAGCCTAGCTCGTTTGTTCGCGGTAACAAGGGAGGAGCCTGCGGGGCTGTGGCTTGTTGGCAACATCAGGCAGGCAGGCAGGCAGGCAGGCAGGCAGGGCTGGCAGGCTATAATGGAGAGAGAGAGAGAGAGAGGAGGGGAAAAAACAGTAACAATCTCAAAAAAAAAAAAAAAAAAAAAAAAAAAAAAAGAACAAAAACGGAGGGAAAACTGCAAACCGCCGAAAGGGGAGTGGCCTCCGCTCGCACTGCATTTGTGACCAGCTGACAAGGCAGTGAGAGAGACAGAGACCACTCACTCCCCTTCATTCTTACTTATTCTGGTTTTTTTTAAAGGATGTGAGCTGAGCGCTTTTGGCTGCTTTGTTTTATTTATTCACACAGACAGACAGACAGAGACAGACAGACAGACAAATCAACCAACAAATGTAAAAATAAAGTTTTATAATATTATATATATATATATATATATATATATATATATATATATATATATACATACACACACACACACACACACACACACACACACACACACACACACACACACACACACACACATATTACAAATTCATTAAAATAAACAGGCTGATCATACCATACAACCAGCAACAAACTCTTTCTTTTCCACACGTTTAGGAAGGTGCACCGTTCCTGGAGGTACTGCAATACCAGGTCGATGCGTGGGGCGAACGGGGCAAGCCCCTGTTTCGCCTCCCTGTTCTAAAAATCCATTTAATATGAAGTCCTCATATAGAGGACGTATCAGATATTAAACTGATAAGAACAGATACTACACTTGATCTTAGCCAAAAGGCCGAGAAGCGATAACCTGAAATGGGCGCTGGCCTGGGCGCCGGCCTCGCCGGCACAGGCCTCCCCTCCGCGGAGACAGCGCCCTTCCTTCCTTCCAGCCGTACGTACGCTCACCCTTCCCTTCGTGCCACGCCCACCCCTACGTTTATACACATTCTCATTGTACAGATTGTTGCGGCCCTGCCCGGAGGCAGAGCGCTCCAAAAAATCAATTTGACTCTTTGACGTTCCCCTCCACGGAAATCTTTAGTAAAAGGCGAAAGATTTGTGCGTGAATGAAGAGAAACCCGAGCTATAGCCATGTAGGCTCAGGCGTCCCGCTACGCCAACCTAAAGCCTAGCTCGTTTGTTCGCGGTAACAAGGGAGGAGCCTGCGGGGCTGTGGCTTGTTGGCAACATCAGGCAGGCAGGCAGGCAGGCAGGCAGGCAGGGCTGGCAGGCTATAATGGAGAGAGAGAGAGAGAGAGGAGGGGAAAAAACAGTAACAATCTCAAAAAAAAAAAAAAAAAAAAAAAAAAAAAAAAAGAACAAAAACGGAGGGAAAACTGCAAACCGCCGAAAGGGGAGTGGCCTCCGCTCGCACTGCATTTGTGACCAGCTGACAAGGCAGTGAGAGAGACAGAGACCACTCACTCCCCTTCATTCTTACTTATTCTGGTTTTTTTTAAAGGAGTGAGCGCTTTTGGCTGCTTTGTTTTATTTATTCACACAGACAGACAGACAGAGACAGACAGACAGACAAATCAACCAACAAATGTAAAAATAAAGTTTTATAATATTATATATATATATATATATATATATATATATATATATATATATACATACACACACACACACACACACACACACACACACACACACACACACACACACACACACACACACATATTACAAATTCATTAAAATAAACAGGCTGATCATACCATACAACCAGCAACAAACTCTTTCTTTTCCACACGTTTAGGAAGGTGCACCGTTCCTGGAGGTACTGCAATACCAGGTCGATGCGTGGGGCGAACGGGGCAAGCCCCTGTTTCGCCTCCCTGTTCTAAAAATCCATTTAATATGAAGTCCTCATATAGAGGACGTATCAGATATTAAACTGATAAGAACAGATACTACACTTGATCTTAGCCAAAAGGCCGAGAAGCGATAACCTGAAATGGGCGCTGGCCTGGGCGCCGGCCTCGCCGGCACAGGCCTCCCCTCCGCGGAGACAGCGCCCTTCCTTCCTTCCAGCCGTACGTACGCTCACCCTTCCCTTCGTGCCACGCCCACCCCTACGTTTATACACATTCTCATTGTACAGATTGTTGCGGCCCTGCCCGGAGGCAGAGCGCTCCAAAAAATCAATTTGACTCTTTGACGTTCCCCTCCACGGAAATCTTTAGTAAAAGGCGAAAGATTTGTGCGTGAATGAAGAGAAACCCGAGCTATAGCCATGTAGGCTCAGGCGTCCCGCTACGCCAACCTAAAGCCTAGCTCGTTTGTTCGCGGTAACAAGGGAGGAGCCTGCGGGGCTGTGGCTTGTTGGCAACATCAGGCAGGCAGGCAGGCAGGCAGGCAGGCAGGGCTGGCAGGCTATAATGGAGAGAGAGAGAGAGAGAGGAGGGGAAAAAACAGTAACAATCTCAAAAAAAAAAAAAAAAAAAAAAAAAAAAAAAAGAACAAAAACGGAGGGAAAACTGCAAACCGCCGAAAGGGGAGTGGCCTCCGCTCGCACTGCATTTGTGACCAGCTGACAAGGCAGTGAGAGAGACAGAGACCACTCACTCCCCTTCATTCTTACTTATTCTGGTTTTTTTTAAAGGAGTGAGCGCTTTTGGCTGCTTTGTTTTATTTATTCACACAGACAGACAGACAGAGACAGACAGACAGACAAATCAACCAACAAATGTAAAAATAAAGTTTTATAATATTATATATATATATATATATATATATATATATATATATATATATATACATACACACACACACACACACACACACACACACACACACACACACACACACACACACACACACACATATTACAAATTCATTAAAATAAACAGGCTGATCATACCATACAACCAGCAACAAACTCTTTCTTTTCCACACGTTTAGGAAGGTGCACCGTTCCTGGAGGTACTGCAATACCAGGTCGATGCGTGGGGCGAACGGGGCAAGCCCCTGTTTCGCCTCCCTGTTCTAAAAATCCATTTAATATGAAGTCCTCATATAGAGGACGTATCAGATATTAAACTGATAAGAACAGATACTACACTTGATCTTAGCCAAAAGGCCGAGAAGCGATAACCTGAAATGGGCGCTGGCCTGGGCGCCGGCCTCGCCGGCACAGGCCTCCCCTCCGCGGAGACAGCGCCCTTCCTTCCTTCCAGCCGTACGTACGCTCACCCTTCCCTTCGTGCCACGCCCACCCCTACGTTTATACACATTCTCATTGTACAGATTGTTGCGGCCCTGCCCGGAGGCAGAGCGCTCCAAAAAATCAATTTGACTCTTTGACGTTCCCCTCCACGGAAATCTTTAGTAAAAGGCGAAAGATTTGTGCGTGAATGAAGAGAAACCCGAGCTATAGCCATGTAGGCTCAGGCGTCCCGCTACGCCAACCTAAAGCCTAGCTCGTTTGTTCGCGGTAACAAGGGAGGAGCCTGCGGGGCTGTGGCTTGTTGGCAACATCAGGCAGGCAGGCAGGCAGGCAGGCAGGCAGGGCTGGCAGGCTATAATGGAGAGAGAGAGAGAGAGAGGAGGGGAAAAAACAGTAACAATCTCAAAAAAAAAAAAAAAAAAAAAAAAAAAAAAAAAGAACAAAAACGGAGGGAAAACTGCAAACCGCCGAAAGGGGAGTGGCCTCCGCTCGCACTGCATTTGTGACCAGCTGACAAGGCAGTGAGAGAGACAGAGACCACTCACTCCCCTTCATTCTTACTTATTCTGGTTTTTTTTAAAGGAGTGAGCGCTTTTGGCTGCTTTGTTTTATTTATTCACACAGACAGACAGACAGAGACAGACAGACAGACAAATCAACCAACAAATGTAAAAATAAAGTTTTATAATATTATATATATATATATATATATATATATATATATATATATATATATACATACACACACACACACACACACACACACACACACACACACACACACACACACACACACACACATATTACAAATTCATTAAAATAAACAGGCTGATCATACCATACAACCAGCAACAAACTCTTTCTTTTCCACACGTTTAGGAAGGTGCACCGTTCCTGGAGGTACTGCAATACCAGGTCGATGCGTGGGGCGAACGGGGCAAGCCCCTGTTTCGCCTCCCTGTTCTAAAAATCCATTTAATATGAAGTCCTCATATAGAGGACGTATCAGATATTAAACTGATAAGAACAGATACTACACTTGATCTTAGCCAAAAGGCCGAGAAGCGATAACCTGAAATGGGCGCTGGCCTGGGCGCCGGCCTCGCCGGCACAGGCCTCCCCTCCGCGGAGACAGCGCCCTTCCTTCCTTCCAGCCGTACGTACGCTCACCCTTCCCTTCGTGCCACGCCCACCCCTACGTTTATACACATTCTCATTGTACAGATTGTTGCGGCCCTGCCCGGAGGCAGAGCGCTCCAAAAAATCAATTTGACTCTTTGACGTTCCCCTCCACGGAAATCTTTAGTAAAAGGCGAAAGATTTGTGCGTGAATGAAGAGAAACCCGAGCTATAGCCATGTAGGCTCAGGCGTCCCGCTACGCCAACCTAAAGCCTAGCTCGTTTGTTCGCGGTAACAAGGGAGGAGCCTGCGGGGCTGTGGCTTGTTGGCAACATCAGGCAGGCAGGCAGGCAGGCAGGCAGGCAGGGCTGGCAGGCTATAATGGAGAGAGAGAGAGAGAGAGGAGGGGAAAAAACAGTAACAATCTCAAAAAAAAAAAAAAAAAAAAAAAAAAAAAAAAGAACAAAAACGGAGGGAAAACTGCAAACCGCCGAAAGGGGAGTGGCCTCCGCTCGCACTGCATTTGTGACCAGCTGACAAGGCAGTGAGAGAGACAGAGACCACTCACTCCCCTTCATTCTTACTTATTCTGGTTTTTTTTAAAGGAGTGAGCGCTTTTGGCTGCTTTGTTTTATTTATTCACACAGACAGACAGACAGAGACAGACAGACAGACAAATCAACCAACAAATGTAAAAATAAAGTTTTATAATATTATATATATATATATATATATATATATATATATATATATATATATATATACATACACACACACACACACACACACACACACACACACACACACACACACACACACACACACACATATTACAAATTCATTAAAATAAACAGGCTGATCATACCATACAACCAGCAACAAACTCTTTCTTTTCCACACGTTTAGGAAGGTGCACCGTTCCTGGAGGTACTGCAATACCAGGTCGATGCGTGGGGCGAACGGGGCAAGCCCCTGTTTCGCCTCCCTGTTCTAAAAATCCATTTAATATGAAGTCCTCATATAGAGGACGTATCAGATATTAAACTGATAAGAACAGATACTACACTTGATCTTAGCCAAAAGGCCGAGAAGCGATAACCTGAAATGGGCGCTGGCCTGGGCGCCGGCCTCGCCGGCACAGGCCTCCCCTCCGCGGAGACAGCGCCCTTCCTTCCTTCCAGCCGTACGTACGCTCACCCTTCCCTTCGTGCCACGCCCACCCCTACGTTTATACACATTCTCATTGTACAGATTGTTGCGGCCCTGCCCGGAGGCAGAGCGCTCCAAAAAATCAATTTGACTCTTTGACGTTCCCCTCCACGGAAATCTTTAGTAAAAGGCGAAAGATTTGTGCGTGAATGAAGAGAAACCCGAGCTATAGCCATGTAGGCTCAGGCGTCCCGCTACGCCAACCTAAAGCCTAGCTCGTTTGTTCGCTGGTAACAAGGGAGGAGCCTGCGGGGCTGTGGCTTGTTGGCAACATCAGGCAGGCAGGCAGGCAGGCAGGCAGGCAGGGCTGGCAGGCTATAATGGAGAGAGAGAGAGAGAGAGGAGGGGAAAAAACAGTAACAATCTCAAAAAAAAAAAAAAAAAAAAAAAAAAAAAAAAGAACAAAAACGGAGGGAAAACTGCAAACCGCCGAAAGGGGAGTGGCCTCCGCTCGCACTGCATTTGTGACCAGCTGACAAGGCAGTGAGAGAGACAGAGACCACTCACTCCCCTTCATTCTTACTTATTCTGGTTTTTTTTAAAGGAGTGAGCGCTTTTGGCTGCTTTGTTTTATTTATTCACACAGACAGACAGACAGAGACAGACAGACAGACAAATCAACCAACAAATGTAAAAATAAAGTTTTATAATATTATATATATATATATATATATATATATATATATATATATATATATACATACACACACACACACACACACACACACACACACACACACACACACACACACACACACACACACATATTACAAATTCATTAAAATAAACAGGCTGATCATACCATACAACCAGCAACAAACTCTTTCTTTTCCACACGTTTAGGAAGGTGCACCGTTCCTGGAGGTACTGCAATACCAGGTCGATGCGTGGGGCGAACGGGGCAAGCCCCTGTTTCGCCTCCCTGTTCTAAAAATCCATTTAATATGAAGTCCTCATATAGAGGACGTATCAGATATTAAACTGATAAGAACAGATACTACACTTGATCTTAGCCAAAAGGCCGAGAAGCGATAACCTGAAATGGGCGCTGGCCTGGGCGCCGGCCTCGCCGGCACAGGCCTCCCCTCCGCGGAGACAGCGCCCTTCCTTCCTTCCAGCCGTACGTACGCTCACCCTTCCCTTCGTGCCACGCCCACCCCTACGTTTATACACATTCTCATTGTACAGATTGTTGCGGCCCTGCCCGGAGGCAGAGCGCTCCAAAAAATCAATTTGACTCTTTGACGTTCCCCTCCACGGAAATCTTTAGTAAAAGGCGAAAGATTTGTGCGTGAATGAAGAGAAACCCGAGCTATAGCCATGTAGGCTCAGGCGTCCCGCTACGCCAACCTAAAGCCTAGCTCGTTTGTTCGCGGTAACAAGGGAGGAGCCTGCGGGGCTGTGGCTTGTTGGCAACATCAGGCAGGCAGGCAGGCAGGCAGGCAGGCAGGGCTGGCAGGCTATAATGGAGAGAGAGAGAGAGAGAGGAGGGGAAAAAACAGTAACAATCTCAAAAAAAAAAAAAAAAAAAAAAAAAAAAAAAAAGAACAAAAACGGAGGGAAAACTGCAAACCGCCGAAAGGGGAGTGGCCTCCGCTCGCACTGCATTTGTGACCAGCTGACAAGGCAGTGAGAGAGACAGAGACCACTCACTCCCCTTCATTCTTACTTATTCTGGTTTTTTTTAAAGGAGTGAGCGCTTTTGGCTGCTTTGTTTTATTTATTCACACAGACAGACAGACAGAGACAGACAGACAGACAAATCAACCAACAAATGTAAAAATAAAGTTTTATAATATTATATATATATATATATATATATATATATATATATATATACATACACACACACACACACACACACACACACACACACACACACACACACACACACACACACACACATATTACAAATTCATTAAAATAAACAGGCTGATCATACCATACAACCAGCAACAAACTCTTTCTTTTCCACACGTTTAGGAAGGTGCACCGTTCCTGGAGGTACTGCAATACCAGGTCGATGCGTGGGGCGAACGGGGCAAGCCCCTGTTTCGCCTCCCTGTTCTAAAAATCCATTTAATATGAAGTCCTCATATAGAGGACGTATCAGATATTAAACTGATAAGAACAGATACTACACTTGATCTTAGCCAAAAGGCCGAGAAGCGATAACCTGAAATGGGCGCTGGCCTGGGCGCCGGCCTCGCCGGCACAGGCCTCCCCTCCGCGGAGACAGCGCCCTTCCTTCCTTCCAGCCGTACGTACGCTCACCCTTCCCTTCGTGCCACGCCCACCCCTACGTTTATACACATTCTCATTGTACAGATTGTTGCGGCCCTGCCCGGAGGCAGAGCGCTCCAAAAAATCAATTTGACTCTTTGACGTTCCCCTCCACGGAAATCTTTAGTAAAAGGCGAAAGATTTGTGCGTGAATGAAGAGAAACCCGAGCTATAGCCATGTAGGCTCAGGCGTCCCGCTACGCCAACCTAAAGCCTAGCTCGTTTGTTCGCGGTAACAAGGGAGGAGCCTGCGGGGCTGTGGCTTGTTGGCAACATCAGGCAGGCAGGCAGGCAGGCAGGCAGGCAGGGCTGGCAGGCTATAATGGAGAGAGAGAGAGAGAGAGGAGGGGAAAAAACAGTAACAATCTCAAAAAAAAAAAAAAAAAAAAAAAAAAAAAAAAGAACAAAAACGGAGGGAAAACTGCAAACCGCCGAAAGGGGAGTGGCCTCCGCTCGCACTGCATTTGTGACCAGCTGACAAGGCAGTGAGAGAGACAGAGACCACTCACTCCCCTTCATTCTTACTTATTCTGGTTTTTTTTAAAGGAGTGAGCGCTTTTGGCTGCTTTGTTTTATTTATTCACACAGACAGACAGACAGAGACAGACAGACAGACAAATCAACCAACAAATGTAAAAATAAAGTTTTATAATATTATATATATATATATATATATATATATATATATATATATATATATATATACATACACACACACACACACACACACACACACACACACACACACACACACACACACACACACACATATTACAAATTCATTAAAATAAACAGGCTGATCATACCATACAACCAGCAACAAACTCTTTCTTTTCCACACGTTTAGGAAGGTGCACCGTTCCTGGAGGTACTGCAATACCAGGTCGATGCGTGGGGCGAACGGGGCAAGCCCCTGTTTCGCCTCCCTGTTCTAAAAATCCATTTAATATGAAGTCCTCATATAGAGGACGTATCAGATATTAAACTGATAAGAACAGATACTACACTTGATCTTAGCCAAAAGGCCGAGAAGCGATAACCTGAAATGGGCGCTGGCCTGGGCGCCGGCCTCGCCGGCACAGGCCTCCCCTCCGCGGAGACAGCGCCCTTCCTTCCTTCCAGCCGTACGTACGCTCACCCTTCCCTTCGTGCCACGCCCACCCCTACGTTTATACACATTCTCATTGTACAGATTGTTGCGGCCCTGCCCGGAGGCAGAGCGCTCCAAAAAATCAATTTGACTCTTTGACGTTCCCCTCCACGGAAATCTTTAGTAAAAGGCGAAAGATTTGTGCGTGAATGAAGAGAAACCCGAGCTATAGCCATGTAGGCTCAGGCGTCCCGCTACGCCAACCTAAAGCCTAGCTCGTTTGTTCGCGGTAACAAGGGAGGAGCCTGCGGGGCTGTGGCTTGTTGGCAACATCAGGCAGGCAGGCAGGCAGGCAGGCAGGCAGGGCTGGCAGGCTATAATGGAGAGAGAGAGAGAGAGAGGAGGGGAAAAAACAGTAACAATCTCAAAAAAAAAAAAAAAAAAAAAAAAAAAAAAAAGAACAAAAACGGAGGGAAAACTGCAAACCGCCGAAAGGGGAGTGGCCTCCGCTCGCACTGCATTTGTGACCAGCTGACAAGGCAGTGAGAGAGACAGAGACCACTCACTCCCCTTCATTCTTACTTATTCTGGTTTTTTTTAAAGGATGTGAGCGCTTTTGGCTGCTTTGTTTTATTTATTCACACAGACAGACAGACAGAGACAGACAGACAGACAAATCAACCAACAAATGTAAAAATAAAGTTTTATAATATTATATATATATATATATATATATATATATATATATATATATATATATACATACACACACACACACACACACACACACACACACACACACACACACACACACACACACACACACATATTACAAATTCATTAAAATAAACAGGCTGATCATACCATACAACCAGCAACAAACTCTTTCTTTTCCACACGTTTAGGAAGGTGCACCGTTCCTGGAGGTACTGCAATACCAGGTCGATGCGTGGGGCGAACGGGGCAAGCCCCTGTTTCGCCTCCCTGTTCTAAAAATCCATTTAATATGAAGTCCTCATATAGAGGACGTATCAGATATTAAACTGATAAGAACAGATACTACACTTGATCTTAGCCAAAAGGCCGAGAAGCGATAACCTGAAATGGGCGCTGGCCTGGGCGCCGGCCTCGCCGGCACAGGCCTCCCCTCCGCGGAGACAGCGCCCTTCCTTCCTTCCAGCCGTACGTACGCTCACCCTTCCCTTCGTGCCACGCCCACCCCTACGTTTATACACATTCTCATTGTACAGATTGTTGCGGCCCTGCCCGGAGGCAGAGCGCTCCAAAAAATCAATTTGACTCTTTGACGTTCCCCTCCACGGAAATCTTTAGTAAAAGGCGAAAGATTTGTGCGTGAATGAAGAGAAACCCGAGCTATAGCCATGTAGGCTCAGGCGTCCCGCTACGCCAACCTAAAGCCTAGCTCGTTTGTTCGCGGTAACAAGGGAGGAGCCTGCGGGGCTGTGGCTTGTTGGCAACATCAGGCAGGCAGGCAGGCAGGCAGGCAGGCAGGGCTGGCAGGCTATAATGGAGAGAGAGAGAGAGAGAGGAGGGGAAAAAACAGTAACAATCTCAAAAAAAAAAAAAAAAAAAAAAAAAAAAAAAAGAACAAAAACGGAGGGAAAACTGCAAACCGCCGAAAGGGGAGTGGCCTCCGCTCGCACTGCATTTGTGACCAGCTGACAAGGCAGTGAGAGAGACAGAGACCACTCACTCCCCTTCATTCTTACTTATTCTGGTTTTTTTTAAAGGAGTGAGCGCTTTTGGCTGCTTTGTTTTATTTATTCACACAGACAGACAGACAGAGACAGACAGACAGACAAATCAACCAACAAATGTAAAAATAAAGTTTTATAATATTATATATATATATATATATATATATATATATATATATATATATATATATATACATACACACACACACACACACACACACACACACACACACACACACACACACACACACACACACACACACATATTACAAATTCATTAAAATAAACAGGCTGATCATACCATACAACCAGCAACAAACTCTTTCTTTTCCACACGTTTAGGAAGGTGCACCGTTCCTGGAGGTACTGCAATACCAGGTCGATGCGTGGGGCGAACGGGGCAAGCCCCTGTTTCGCCTCCCTGTTCTAAAAATCCATTTAATATGAAGTCCTCATATAGAGGACGTATCAGATATTAAACTGATAAGAACAGATACTACACTTGATCTTAGCCAAAAGGCCGAGAAGCGATAACCTGAAATGGGCGCTGGCCTGGGCGCCGGCCTCGCCGGCACAGGCCTCCCCTCCGCGGAGACAGCGCCCTTCCTTCCTTCCAGCCGTACGTACGCTCACCCTTCCCTTCGTGCCACGCCCACCCCTACGTTTATACACATTCTCATTGTACAGATTGTTGCGGCCCTGCCCGGAGGCAGAGCGCTCCAAAAAATCAATTTGACTCTTTGACGTTCCCCTCCACGGAAATCTTTAGTAAAAGGCGAAAGATTTGTGCGTGAATGAAGAGAAACCCGAGCTATAGCCATGTAGGCTCAGGCGTCCCGCTACGCCAACCTAAAGCCTAGCTCGTTTGTTCGCGGTAACAAGGGAGGAGCCTGCGGGGCTGTGGCTTGTTGGCAACATCAGGCAGGCAGGCAGGCAGGCAGGCAGGCAGGGCTGGCAGGCTATAATGGAGAGAGAGAGAGAGAGAGAGGAGGGGAAAAAACAGTAACAATCTCAAAAAAAAAAAAAAAAAAAAAAAAAAAAAAAAGAACAAAAACGGAGGGAAAACTGCAAACCGCCGAAAGGGGAGTGGCCTCCGCTCGCACTGCATTTGTGACCAGCTGACAAGGCAGTGAGAGAGACAGAGACCACTCACTCCCCTTCATTCTTACTTATTCTGGTTTTTTTTAAAGGAGTGAGCGCTTTTGGCTGCTTTGTTTTATTTATTCACACAGACAGACAGACAGAGACAGACAGACAGACAAATCAACCAACAAATGTAAAAATAAAGTTTTATAATATATATATATATATATATATATATATATATATATATATATATATATATATATACATACACACACACACACACACACACACACACACACACACACACACACACACACACACACACACACATATTACAAATTCATTAAAATAAACAGGCTGATCATACCATACAACCAGCAACAAACTCTTTCTTTTCCACACGTTTAGGAAGGTGCACCGTTCCTGGAGGTACTGCAATACCAGGTCGATGCGTGGGGCGAACGGGGCAAGCCCCTGTTTCGCCTCCCTGTTCTAAAAATCCATTTAATATGAAGTCCTCATATAGAGGACGTATCAGATATTAAACTGATAAGAACAGATACTACACTTGATCTTAGCCAAAAGGCCGAGAAGCGATAACCTGAAATGGGCGCTGGCCTGGGCGCCGGCCTCGCCGGCACAGGCCTCCCCTCCGCGGAGACAGCGCCCTTCCTTCCTTCCAGCCGTACGTACGCTCACCCTTCCCTTCGTGCCACGCCCACCCCTACGTTTATACACATTCTCATTGTACAGATTGTTGCGGCCCTGCCCGGAGGCAGAGCGCTCCAAAAAATCAATTTGACTCTTTGACGTTCCCCTCCACGGAAATCTTTAGTAAAAGGCGAAAGATTTGTGCGTGAATGAAGAGAAACCCGAGCTATAGCCATGTAGGCTCAGGCGTCCCGCTACGCCAACCTAAAGCCTAGCTCGTTTGTTCGCGGTAACAAGGGAGGAGCCTGCGGGGCTGTGGCTTGTTGGCAACATCAGGCAGGCAGGCAGGCAGGCAGGCAGGCAGGGCTGGCAGGCTATAATGGAGAGAGAGAGAGAGAGAGGAGGGGAAAAAACAGTAACAATCTCAAAAAAAAAAAAAAAAAAAAAAAAAAAAAAAAGAACAAAAACGGAGGGAAAACTGCAAACCGCCGAAAGGGGAGTGGCCTCCGCTCGCACTGCATTTGTGACCAGCTGACAAGGCAGTGAGAGAGACAGAGACCACTCACTCCCCTTCATTCTTACTTATTCTGGTTTTTTTTAAAGGAGTGAGCGCTTTTGGCTGCTTTGTTTTATTTATTCACACAGACAGACAGACAGAGACAGACAGACAGACAAATCAACCAACAAATGTAAAAATAAAGTTTTATAATATTATATATATATATATATATATATATATATATATATATATATATATACATACACACACACACACACACACACACACACACACACACACACACACACACACACACACACACACATATTACAAATTCATTAAAATAAACAGGCTGATCATACCATACAACCAGCAACAAACTCTTTCTTTTCCACACGTTTAGGAAGGTGCACCGTTCCTGGAGGTACTGCAATACCAGGTCGATGCGTGGGGCGAACGGGGCAAGCCCCTGTTTCGCCTCCCTGTTCTAAAAATCCATTTAATATGAAGTCCTCATATAGAGGACGTATCAGATATTAAACTGATAAGAACAGATACTACACTTGATCTTAGCCAAAAGGCCGAGAAGCGATAACCTGAAATGGGCGCTGGCCTGGGCGCCGGCCTCGCCGGCACAGGCCTCCCCTCCGCGGAGACAGCGCCCTTCCTTCCTTCCAGCCGTACGTACGCTCACCCTTCCCTTCGTGCCACGCCCACCCCTACGTTTATACACATTCTCATTGTACAGATTGTTGCGGCCCTGCCCGGAGGCAGAGCGCTCCAAAAAATCAATTTGACTCTTTGACGTTCCCCTCCACGGAAATCTTTAGTAAAAGGCGAAAGATTTGTGCGTGAATGAAGAGAAACCCGAGCTATAGCCATGTAGGCTCAGGCGTCCCGCTACGCCAACCTAAAGCCTAGCTCGTTTGTTCGCGGTAACAAGGGAGGAGCCTGCGGGGCTGTGGCTTGTTGGCAACATCAGGCAGGCAGGCAGGCAGGCAGGCAGGCAGGGCTGGCAGGCTATAATGGAGAGAGAGAGAGAGAGAGGAGGGGAAAAAACAGTAACAATCTCAAAAAAAAAAAAAAAAAAAAAAAAAAAAAAAAGAACAAAAACGGAGGGAAAACTGCAAACCGCCGAAAGGGGAGTGGCCTCCGCTCGCACTGCATTTGTGACCAGCTGACAAGGCAGTGAGAGAGACAGAGACCACTCACTCCCCTTCATTCTTACTTATTCTGGTTTTTTTTAAAGGAGTGAGCGCTTTTGGCTGCTTTGTTTTATTTATTCACACAGACAGACAGACAGAGACAGACAGACAGACAAATCAACCAACAAATGTAAAAATAAAGTTTTATAATATTATATATATATATATATATATATATATATATATATATATATATACATACACACACACACACACACACACACACACACACACACACACACACACACACACACACACACATATTACAAATTCATTAAAATAAACAGGCTGATCATACCATACAACCAGCAACAAACTCTTTCTTTTCCACACGTTTAGGAAGGTGCACCGTTCCTGGAGGTACTGCAATACCAGGTCGATGCGTGGGGCGAACGGGGCAAGCCCCTGTTTCGCCTCCCTGTTCTAAAAATCCATTTAATATGAAGTCCTCATATAGAGGACGTATCAGATATTAAACTGATAAGAACAGATACTACACTTGATCTTAGCCAAAAGGCCGAGAAGCGATAACCTGAAATGGGCGCTGGCCTGGGCGCCGGCCTCGCCGGCACAGGCCTCCCCTCCGCGGAGACAGCGCCCTTCCTTCCTTCCAGCCGTACGTACGCTCACCCTTCCCTTCGTGCCACGCCCACCCCTACGTTTATACACATTCTCATTGTACAGATTGTTGCGGCCCTGCCCGGAGGCAGAGCGCTCCAAAAAATCAATTTGACTCTTTGACGTTCCCCTCCACGGAAATCTTTAGTAAAAGGCGAAAGATTTGTGCGTGAATGAAGAGAAACCCGAGCTATAGCCATGTAGGCTCAGGCGTCCCGCTACGCCAACCTAAAGCCTAGCTCGTTTGTTCGCGGTAACAAGGGAGGAGCCTGCGGGGCTGTGGCTTGTTGGCAACATCAGGCAGGCAGGCAGGCAGGCAGGCAGGCAGGGCTGGCAGGCTATAATGGAGAGAGAGAGAGAGAGAGGAGGGGAAAAAACAGTAACAATCTCAAAAAAAAAAAAAAAAAAAAAAAAAAAAAAAGAACAAAAACGGAGGGAAAACTGCAAACCGCCGAAAGGGGAGTGGCCTCCGCTCGCACTGCATTTGTGACCAGCTGACAAGGCAGTGAGAGAGACAGAGACCACTCACTCCCCTTCATTCTTACTTATTCTGGTTTTTTTTAAAGGAGTGAGCGCTTTTGGCTGCTTTGTTTTATTTATTCACACAGACAGACAGACAGAGACAGACAGACAGACAAATCAACCAACAAATGTAAAAATAAAGTTTTATAATATTATATATATATATATATATATATATATATATATATATATATATATATATATACATACACACACACACACACACACACACACACACACACACACACACACACACACACACACACACACACATATTACAAATTCATTAAAATAAACAGGCTGATCATACCATACAACCAGCAACAAACTCTTTCTTTTCCACACGTTTAGGAAGGTGCACCGTTCCTGGAGGTACTGCAATACCAGGTCGATGCGTGGGGCGAACGGGGCAAGCCCCTGTTTCGCCTCCCTGTTCTAAAAATCCATTTAATATGAAGTCCTCATATAGAGGACGTATCAGATATTAAACTGATAAGAACAGATACTACACTTGATCTTAGCCAAAAGGCCGAGAAGCGATAACCTGAAATGGGCGCTGGCCTGGGCGCCGGCCTCGCCGGCACAGGCCTCCCCTCCGCGGAGACAGCGCCCTTCCTTCCTTCCAGCCGTACGTACGCTCACCCTTCCCTTCGTGCCACGCCCACCCCTACGTTTATACACATTCTCATTGTACAGATTGTTGCGGCCCTGCCCGGAGGCAGAGCGCTCCAAAAAATCAATTTGACTCTTTGACGTTCCCCTCCACGGAAATCTTTAGTAAAAGGCGAAAGATTTGTGCGTGAATGAAGAGAAACCCGAGCTATAGCCATGTAGGCTCAGGCGTCCCGCTACGCCAACCTAAAGCCTAGCTCGTTTGTTCGCGGTAACAAGGGAGGAGCCTGCGGGGCTGTGGCTTGTTGGCAACATCAGGCAGGCAGGCAGGCAGGCAGGCAGGCAGGGCTGGCAGGCTATAATGGAGAGAGAGAGAGAGAGAGGAGGGGAAAAAACAGTAACAATCTCAAAAAAAAAAAAAAAAAAAAAAAAAAAAAAAAAGAACAAAAACGGAGGGAAAACTGCAAACCGCCGAAAGGGGAGTGGCCTCCGCTCGCACTGCATTTGTGACCAGCTGACAAGGCAGTGAGAGAGACAGAGACCACTCACTCCCCTTCATTCTTACTTATTCTGGTTTTTTTTAAAGGAGTGAGCGCTTTTGGCTGCTTTGTTTTATTTATTCACACAGACAGACAGACAGAGACAGACAGACAGACAAATCAACCAACAAATGTAAAAATAAAGTTTTATAATATTATATATATATATATATATATATATATATATATATATATATATATATACATACACACACACACACACACACACACACACACACACACACACACACACACACACACACACACATATTACAAATTCATTAAAATAAACAGGCTGATCATACCATACAACCAGCAACAAACTCTTTCTTTTCCACACGTTTAGGAAGGTGCACCGTTCCTGGAGGTACTGCAATACCAGGTCGATGCGTGGGGCGAACGGGGCAAGCCCCTGTTTCGCCTCCCTGTTCTAAAAATCCATTTAATATGAAGTCCTCATATAGAGGACGTATCAGATATTAAACTGATAAGAACAGATACTACACTTGATCTTAGCCAAAAGGCCGAGAAGCGATAACCTGAAATGGGCGCTGGCCTGGGCGCCGGCCTCGCCGGCACAGGCCTCCCCTCCGCGGAGACAGCGCCCTTCCTTCCTTCCAGCCGTACGTACGCTCACCCTTCCCTTCGTGCCACGCCCACCCCTACGTTTATACACATTCTCATTGTACAGATTGTTGCGGCCCTGCCCGGAGGCAGAGCGCTCCAAAAAATCAATTTGACTCTTTGACGTTCCCCTCCACGGAAATCTTTAGTAAAAGGCGAAAGATTTGTGCGTGAATGAAGAGAAACCCGAGCTATAGCCATGTAGGCTCAGGCGTCCCGCTACGCCAACCTAAAGCCTAGCTCGTTTGTTCGCGGTAACAAGGGAGGAGCCTGCGGGGCTGTGGCTTGTTGGCAACATCAGGCAGGCAGGCAGGCAGGCAGGCAGGCAGGGCTGGCAGGCTATAATGGAGAGAGAGAGAGAGAGAGGAGGGGAAAAAACAGTAACAATCTCAAAAAAAAAAAAAAAAAAAAAAAAAAAAAAAGAACAAAAACGGAGGGAAAACTGCAAACCGCCGAAAGGGGAGTGGCCTCCGCTCGCACTGCATTTGTGACCAGCTGACAAGGCAGTGAGAGAGACAGAGACCACTCACTCCCCTTCATTCTTACTTATTCTGGTTTTTTTTAAAGGAGTGAGCGCTTTTGGCTGCTTTGTTATTCACACAGACAGACAGACAGAGACAGACAGACAGACAAATCAACCAACAAATGTAAAAATAAAGTTTTATAATATTATATATATATATATATATATATATATATATATATATATATATACATACACACACACACACACACACACACACACACACACACACACACACACACACACACACACACACACACACATATTACAAATTCATTAAAATAAACAGGCTGATCATACCATACAACCAGCAACAAACTCTTTCTTTTCCACACGTTTAGGAAGGTGCACCGTTCCTGGAGGTACTGCAATACCAGGTCGATGCGTGGGGCGAACGGGGCAAGCCCCTGTTTCGCCTCCCTGTTCTAAAAATCCATTTAATATGAAGTCCTCATATAGAGGACGTATCAGATATTAAACTGATAAGAACAGATTACTACACTTGATCTTAGCCAAAAGGCCGAGAAGCGATAACCTGAAATGGGCGCTGGCCTGGGCGCCGGCCTCGCCGGCACAGGCCTCCCCTCCGCGGAGACAGCGCCCTTCCTTCCTTCCAGCCGTACGTACGCTCACCCTTCCCTTCGTGCCACGCCCACCCCTACGTTTATACACATTCTCATTGTACAGATTGTTGCGGCCCTGCCCGGAGGCAGAGCGCTCCAAAAAATCAATTTGACTCTTTGACGTTCCCCTCCACGGAAATCTTTAGTAAAAGGCGAAAGATTTGTGCGTGAATGAAGAGAAACCCGAGCTATAGCCATGTAGGCTCAGGCGTCCCGCTACGCCAACCTAAAGCCTAGCTCGTTTGTTCGCGGTAACAAGGGAGGAGCCTGCGGGGCTGTGGCTTGTTGGCAACATCAGGCAGGCAGGCAGGCAGGCAGGCAGGCAGGGCTGGCAGGCTATAATGGAGAGAGAGAGAGAGAGAGGAGGGGAAAAAAACAGTAACAATCTCAAAAAAAAAAAAAAAAAAAAAAAAAAAAAAAAGAACAAAAACGGAGGGAAAACTGCAAACCGCCGAAAGGGGAGTGGCCTCCGCTCGCACTGCATTTGTGACCAGCTGACAAGGCAGTGAGAGAGACAGAGACCACTCACTCCCCTTCATTCTTACATTCTGGTTTTTTTTAAAGGAGTGAGCGCTTTTGGCTGCTTTGTTTTATTTATTCACACAGACAGACAGACAGAGACAGACAGACAGACAAATCAACCAACAAATGTAAAAATAAAGTTTTATAATATTATATATATATATATATATATATATATATATATATATATATATATATATATATATACATACACACACACACACACACACACACACACACACACACACACACACACACACACACACACACACACACATATTACAAATTCATTAAAATAAACAGGCTGATCATACCATACAACCAGCAACAAACTCTTTCTTTTCCACACGTTTAGGAAGGTGCACCGTTCCTGGAGGTACTGCAATACCAGGTCGATGCGTGGGGCGAACGGGGCAAGCCCCTGTTTCGCCTCCCTGTTCTAAAAATCCATTTAATATGAAGTCCTCATATAGAGGACGTATCAGATATTAAACTGATAAGAACAGATACTACACTTGATCTTAGCCAAAAGGCCGAGAAGCGATAACCTGAAATGGGCGCTGGCCTGGGCGCCGGCCTCGCCGGCACAGGCCGCCCACCCCCCGCGACAGCGCCCTTCCTTCCTTCCAGCCGTACGTACGCTCACCCTTCCCTTCGTGCCACGCCCACCCCTACGTTTATACACATTCTCATTGTACAGATTGTTGCGGCCCTGCCCGGAGGCAGAGCGCTCCAAAAAATCAATTTGACTCTTTGACGTTCCCCTCCACGGAAATCTTTAGTAAAAGGCGAAAGATTTGTGCGTGAATGAAGAGAAACCCGAGCTATAGCCATGTAGGCTCAGGCGTCCCGCTACGCCAACCTAAAGCCTAGCTCGTTTGTTCGCGGGTAACAAGGGAGGAGCCTGCGGGGCTGTGGCTTGTTGGCAACATCAGGCAGGCAGGCAGGCAGGCAGGCAGGCAGGGCTGGCAGGCTATAATGGAGAGAGAGAGAGAGAGAGGAGGGGAAAAAACAGTAACAATCTCAAAAAAAAAAAAAAAAAAAAAAAAAAAAAAAAGAACAAAAACGGAGGGAAAACTGCAAACCGCCGAAAGGGGAGTGGCCTCCGCTCGCACTGCATTTGTGACCAGCTGACAAGGCAGTGAGAGAGACAGAGACCACTCACTCCCCTTCATTCTTACTTATTCTGGTTTTTTTTAAAGGAGGTGAGCGCTTTTGGCTGCTTTGTTTTATTTATTCACACAGACAGACAGACAGAGACAGACAGACAGACAAATCAACCAACAAATGTAAAAATAAAGTTTTATAATATTATATATATATATATATATATATATATATATATATATATATATATATATATATACATACACACACACACACACACACACACACACACACACACACACACACACACACACACACACACACACACATATTACAAATTCATTAAAATAAACAGGCTGATCATACCATACAACCAGCAACAAACTCTTTCTTTTCCACACGTTTAGGAAGGTGCACCGTTCCTGGAGGTACTGCAATACCAGGTCGATGCGTGGGGCGAACGGGGCAAGCCCCTGTTTCGCCTCCCTGTTCTAAAAATCCATTTAATATGAAGTCCTCATATAGAGGACGTATCAGATATTAAACTGATAAGAACAGATACTACACTTGATCTTAGCCAAAAGGCCGAGAAGCGATAACCTGAAATGGGCGCTGGCCTGGGCGCCGGCCTCGCCGGCACAGGCCTCCCCTCCGCGGAGACAGCGCCCTTCCTTCCTTCCAGCCGTACGTACGCTCACCCTTCCCTTCGTGCCACGCCCACCCCTACGTTTATACACATTCTCATTGTACAGATTGTTGCGGCCCTGCCCGGAGGCAGAGCGCTCCAAAAAATCAATTTGACTCTTTGACGTTCCCCTCCACGGAAATCTTTAGTAAAAGGCGAAAGATTTGTGCGTGAATGAAGAGAAACCCGAGCTATAGCCATGTAGGCTCAGGCGTCCCGCTACGCCAACCTAAAGCCTAGCTCGTTTGTTCGCGGTAACAAGGGAGGAGCCTGCGGGGCTGTGGCTTGTTGGCAACATCAGGCAGGCAGGCAGGCAGGCAGGCAGGCAGGGCTGGCAGGCTATAATGGAGAGAGAGAGAGAGAGAGGAGGGGAAAAAACAGTAACAATCTCAAAAAAAAAAAAAAAAAAAAAAAAAAAAAAAAGAACAAAAACGGAGGGAAAACTGCAAACCGCCGAAAGGGGAGTGGCCTCCGCTCGCACTGCATTTGTGACCAGCTGACAAGGCAGTGAGAGAGACAGAGACCACTCACTCCCCTTCATTCTTACTTATTCTGGTTTTTTTTAAAGGAGTGAGCGCTTTTGGCTGCTTTGTTTTATTTATTCACACAGACAGACAGACAGAGACAGACAGACAGACAAATCAACCAACAAATGTAAAAATAAAGTTTTATAATATTATATATATATATATATATATATATATATATATATATATATATATATATATATACATACACACACACACACACACACACACACACACACACACACACACACACACACACACACACACACACACATATTACAAATTCATTAAAATAAACAGGCTGATCATACCATACAACCAGCAACAAACTCTTTCTTTTCCACACGTTTAGGAAGGTGCACCGTTCCTGGAGGTACTGCAATACCAGGTCGATGCGTGGGGCGAACGGGGCAAGCCCCTGTTTCGCCTCCCTGTTCTAAAAATCCATTTAATATGAAGTCCTCATATAGAGGACGTATCAGATATTAAACTGATAAGAACAGATACTACACTTGATCTTAGCCAAAAGGCCGAGAAGCGATAACCTGAAATGGGCGCTGGCCTGGGCGCCGGCCTCGCCGGCACAGGCCTCCCCTCCGCGGAGACAGCGCCCTTCCTTCCTTCCAGCCGTACGTACGCTCACCCTTCCCTTCGTGCCACGCCCACCCCTACGTTTATACACATTCTCATTGTACAGATTGTTGCGGCCCTGCCCGGAGGCAGAGCGCTCCAAAAAATCAATTTGACTCTTTGACGTTCCCCTCCACGGAAATCTTTAGTAAAAGGCGAAAGATTTGTGCGTGAATGAAGAGAAACCCGAGCTATAGCCATGTAGGCTCAGGCGTCCCGCTACGCCAACCTAAAGCCTAGCTCGTTTGTTCGCGGTAACAAGGGAGGAGCCTGCGGGGCTGTGGCTTGTTGGCAACATCAGGCAGGCAGGCAGGCAGGCAGGCAGGCAGGGCTGGCAGGCTATAATGGAGAGAGAGAGAGAGAGAGGAGGGGAAAAAACAGTAACAATCTCAAAAAAAAAAAAAAAAAAAAAAAAAAAAAAAGAACAAAAACGGAGGGAAAACTGCAAACCGCCGAAAGGGGAGTGGCCTCCGCTCGCACTGCATTTGTGACCAGCTGACAAGGCAGTGAGAGAGACAGAGACCACTCACTCCCCTTCATTCTTACTTATTCTGGTTTTTTTTAAAGGAGTGAGCGCTTTTGGCTGCTTTGTTTTATTTATTCACACAGACAGACAGACAGAGACAGACAGACAGACAAATCAACCAACAAATGTAAAAATAAAGTTTTATAATATTATATATATATATATATATATATATATATATATATATATATATATATATATATACATACACACACACACACACACACACACACACACACACACACACACACACACACACACACACACACACATATTACAAATTCATTAAAATAAACAGGCTGATCATACCATACAACCAGCAACAAACTCTTTCTTTTCCACACGTTTAGGAAGGTGCACCGTTCCTGGAGGTACTGCAATACCAGGTCGATGCGTGGGGCGAACGGGGCAAGCCCCTGTTTCGCCTCCCTGTTCTAAAAATCCATTTAATATGAAGTCCTCATATAGAGGACGTATCAGATATTAAACTGATAAGAACAGATACTACACTTGATCTTAGCCAAAAGGCCGAGAAGCGATAACCTGAAATGGGCGCTGGCCTGGGCGCCGGCCTCGCCGGCACAGGCCTCCCCTCCGCGGAGACAGCGCCCTTCCTTCCTTCCAGCCGTACGTACGCTCACCCTTCCCTTCGTGCCACGCCCACCCCTACGTTTATACACATTCTCATTGTACAGATTGTTGCGGCCCTGCCCGGAGGCAGAGCGCTCCAAAAAATCAATTTGACTCTTTGACGTTCCCCTCCACGGAAATCTTTAGTAAAAGGCGAAAGATTTGTGCGTGAATGAAGAGAAACCCGAGCTATAGCCATGTAGGCTCAGGCGTCCCGCTACGCCAACCTAAAGCCTAGCTCGTTTGTTCGCGGTAACAAGGGAGGAGCCTGCGGGGCTGTGGCTTGTTGGCAACATCAGGCAGGCAGGCAGGCAGGCAGGCAGGCAGGGCTGGCAGGCTATAATGGAGAGAGAGAGAGAGAGAGGAGGGGAAAAAACAGTAACAATCTCAAAAAAAAAAAAAAAAAAAAAAAAAAAAAAAGAACAAAAACGGAGGGAAAACTGCAAACCGCCGAAAGGGGAGTGGCCTCCGCTCGCACTGCATTTGTGACCAGCTGACAAGGCAGTGAGAGAGACAGAGACCACTCACTCCCCTTCATTCTTACTTATTCTGGTTTTTTTTAAAGGAGTGAGCGCTTTTGGCTGCTTTGTTTTATTTATTCACACAGACAGACAGACAGAGACAGACAGACAGACAAATCAACCAACAAATGTAAAAATAAAGTTTTATAATATTATATATATATATATATATATATATATATATATATATATATATATATATATATACATACACACACACACACACACACACACACACACACACACACACACACACACACACACACACACACACACATATTACAAATTCATTAAAATAAACAGGCTGATCATACCATACAACCAGCAACAAACTCTTTCTTTTCCACACGTTTAGGAAGGTGCACCGTTCCTGGAGGTACTGCAATACCAGGTCGATGCGTGGGGCGAACGGGGCAAGCCCCTGTTTCGCCTCCCTGTTCTAAAAATCCATTTAATATGAAGTCCTCATATAGAGGACGTATCAGATATTAAACTGATAAGAACAGATACTACACTTGATCTTAGCCAAAAGGCCGAGAAGCGATAACCTGAAATGGGCGCTGGCCTGGGCGCCGGCCTCGCCGGCACAGGCCTCCCCTCCGCGGAGACAGCGCCCTTCCTTCCTTCCAGCCGTACGTACGCTCACCCTTCCCTTCGTGCCACGCCCACCCCTACGTTTATACACATTCTCATTGTACAGATTGTTGCGGCCCTGCCCGGAGGCAGAGCGCTCCAAAAAATCAATTTGACTCTTTGACGTTCCCCTCCACGGAAATCTTTAGTAAAAGGCGAAAGATTTGTGCGTGAATGAAGAGAAACCCGAGCTATAGCCATGTAGGCTCAGGCGTCCCGCTACGCCAACCTAAAGCCTAGCTCGTTTGTTCGCGGTAACAAGGGAGGAGCCTGCGGGGCTGTGGCTTGTTGGCAACATCAGGCAGGCAGGCAGGCAGGCAGGCAGGCAGGGCTGGCAGGCTATAATGGAGAGAGAGAGAGAGAGAGGAGGGGAAAAAACAGTAACAATCTCAAAAAAAAAAAAAAAAAAAAAAAAAAAAAAAAGAACAAAAACGGAGGGAAAACTGCAAACCGCCGAAAGGGGAGTGGCCTCCGCTCGCACTGCATTTGTGACCAGCTGACAAGGCAGTGAGAGAGACAGAGACCACTCACTCCCCTTCATTCTTACTTATTCTGGTTTTTTTTAAAGGAGTGAGCGCTTTTGGCTGCTTTGTTTTATTTATTCACACAGACAGACAGACAGAGACAGACAGACAGACAAATCAACCAACAAATGTAAAAATAAAGTTTTATAATATTATATATATATATATATATATATATATATATATATATATATATATATATATATACATACACACACACACACACACACACACACACACACACACACACACACACACACACACACACACACACACATATTACAAATTCATTAAAATAAACAGGCTGATCATACCATACAACCAGCAACAAACTCTTTCTTTTCCACACGTTTAGGAAGGTGCACCGTTCCTGGAGGTACTGCAATACCAGGTCGATGCGTGGGGCGAACGGGGCAAGCCCCTGTTTCGCCTCCCTGTTCTAAAAATCCATTTAATATGAAGTCCTCATATAGAGGACGTATCAGATATTAAACTGATAAGAACAGATTTTTTTTTTTTTTTTTTTTTTTTTTTTTTTTATTGGTTATTGTCACAAGTTTCACAATAAATGCATGTTCACAAGATTACATTTGTCTCTTTGTCATTTTTTCTGCATATGTATGTACATAAATTTGTTAAAAGAAATGGGGTTGTAGCACAAGTTTTGTTAAAACGATAAAAACATTTTTGTAATAAATAAGCAGCATCTTAAGATACGCAGATGAGTGCTTAAATTGTCTTATGAGTCAGTAATGATGCAATACAGTTTTGTATCTTATAAAACCATATTTTCAAATACACATTTTCTCCCTTACTCCCACTTGTCTGTCCCATATTATAATTGAACTGTCCATGCAGGGGGTGGTTCCACACTGGTGGCGGGAGGTGGGCGGGGGAGCCTGGTCCAGGTCACCCCGCCCACCCGGCCTCTCCAACAGCACAGACCCACTTCCAGGCCACCCAGCGGAGATCCTCTTAAACCACGGCGTGCTGCTCCTCTGTAGTAGGCCGAGAAGCGATAACCTGAAATGGGCGCTGGCCTGGGCGCCGGCCTCGCCGGCACAGGCCTCCCCTCCGCGGAGACAGCGCCCTTCCTTCCTTCCAGCCGTACGTACGCTCACCCTTCCCTTCGTGCCACGCCCACCCCTACGTTTATACACATTCTCATTGTACAGATTGTTGCGGCCCTGCCCGGAGGCAGAGCGCTCCAAAAAATCAATTTGACTCTTTGACGTTCCCCTCCACGGAAATCTTTAGTAAAAGGCGAAAGATTTGTGCGTGAATGAAGAGAAACCCGAGCTATAGCCATGTAGGCTCAGGCGTCCCGCTACGCCAACCTAAAGCCTAGCTCGTTTGTTCGCGGTAACAAGGGAGGAGCCTGCGGGGCTGTGGCTTGTTGGCAACATCAGGCAGGCAGGCAGGCAGGCAGGCAGGCAGGGCTGGCAGGCTATAATGGAGAGAGAGAGAGAGAGAGGAGGGGAAAAAACAGTAACAATCTCAAAAAAAAAAAAAAAAAAAAAAAAAAAAAAAGAACAAAAACGGAGGGAAAACTGCAAACCGCCGAAAGGGGAGTGGCCTCCGCTCGCACTGCATTTGTGACCAGCTGACAAGGCAGTGAGAGAGACAGAGACCACTCACTCCCCTTCATTCTTACTTATTCTGGTTTTTTTTAAAGGAGTGAGCGCTTTTGGCTGCTTTGTTTTATTTATTCACACAGACAGACAGACAGAGACAGACAGACAGACAAATCAACCAACAAATGTAAAAATAAAGTTTTATAATATTATATATATATATATATATATATATATATATATATATATATATATATATATATACATACACACACACACACACACACACACACACACACACACACACACACACACACACACACACACACACACATATTACAAATTCATTAAAATAAACAGGCTGATCATACCATACAACCAGCAACAAACTCTTTCTTTTCCACACGTTTAGGAAGGTGCACCGTTCCTGGAGGTACTGCAATACCAGGTCGATGCGTGGGGCGAACGGGGCAAGCCCCTGTTTCGCCTCCCTGTTCTAAAAATCCATTTAATATGAAGTCCTCATATAGAGGACGTATCAGATATTAAACTGATAAGAACAGATTTTTTTTTTTTTTTTTATCCTTTTATTCAACAATTACATGATCAGTACAGTGTACACAATCATAAAAGTGTTTCCTTTTAAAAACACATTCAAATCTACATACTGCCCAAAAATCAAACAATACAATACAACTCTAAAATTTGCTTCTCAAATCTTAAAATTGGTGTTTACGAAACTGTATCAAATATAAATCTGATACCTAAAACCAAATTAAGATCACTCCATAAAATATCAAATACAAAAAAATACAATAGACATGCTTCTGTTTTACGGCCTCATCACAGTGGGGCCTGCGCCCTCAACTGTGCTGCTGTATATGTCTGCAACATCTCAGCTCTAATTTGCTCATACGCCTGACGATCTGTGTACCCCTTCCTCCGCCTATCAGCTAGTATATGTGGCCGACCATGAACTGGGTCAAATAAGGCCATCATTACTGGTGTATGGGGCCCAATAGGCGGAAAGGGGGAGGGGATGTCCTCTTCTATACTTGTCTCCTCGTCCTCCTCTGAGTCAGATGGAGACCCTTCATCATCGTCTGGTGGGGGCCGGACATCTCCTCCTTGGTCCTCCCCCTCTTCCGTTACCGTCTCTGGTGGGAAGGGGTCCTCCTCCATAGTCCCCAGACAGATCACGCTGGGCCAGACTGACTTCTTAGGTGTCGAGGACTGAGATGGCCCAACCTCCGCCTCTTCCGTCTGGGGGGGTGGGGGGGTGGATTTCCTCTCCTTCCTCTGACGCCCCCCCTCCTCCTTGGGAGGGGTCAGCCCCGTCCTATTTCTCTTCCTGGAGGTGCCGGGAGTAGCCTTCTTCGGCTGCCCGGCCGGTCTGGACCCATCTCTCTGGGGAGGGGGAGCACACAACAAGTGAGTAGACTTCTTCCTTACCTCCCCCTCCCTCGAACGCTCCTCTTCACCCGGGACTGCATCTACGTCGTCTCCCCGGCCGGTCCCCGTTGCAATCCCCTCATCTGCTGTAGCTGGTGTTCCGGGCCCGGCCGGGGGTCCCGTTGGGGCCTCCCCGGAGGGCGCCGCAGTGGTCTTCCTGCTCCTGCCCCCTGCCACCGCCGACGCATAGGAAAAGCCAGCGCTGGGGCAGGAGCGCTCCAGATGTCCCTCACCGCGGCATCTCCTGCACCTCCGGGGGCCCTTGCAGTCCCGGGCCACGTGTCCCGGGTCCAGACAGTTATGACACTTCCGGCCCGGGCAGCTCTCCTCCTTGTGTCCATACTCCCGGCACACTCTGCAGTGGTCGGGCTGACCCCTGTAAAACAAATAGCCACGATTAAAACCCAAGGAGAAGAGGGCTGGAGGATGTACCACACCTCCCTGGCCGTCTTCTTTAAAAGTCATAAAAAACTGACGACGGCCGTTCCAGACCCCCAGCTCGTCCCGCACAAACTTCTCCCCCGGGTGGACCTCCCCGTAGTTCTGGAGGAACCTGCGGATATGCTCCGTGGGGACATACGGGTTGAACATGTGGGTAGTGACCAGACGGCGGCCCTCCACCCACAGAGGTTCCACCACGAAATGTTTACCCACGGGATGTTCCTTCAGCTCATCCCTCCGCCCCAGGGCACGTTGGTAAACCTCGGCAGAGTTGAAGGTGACCTCAAAATAGGCCTGGGGCCCATTGCGCTGGGCGCAGATCAAGTCCCAGACCTGGATCCCCAGAGCCTCTCGCAGCACCTCCCTTATGAAGGGGACCCTCTCAATGAAGGGGGGCCCCTCTCCACCGGGAGCCCAGCGGAACCTGGCCGTATTGAGCAGGCCTCCCCCTGCTCCCAAGCCAGGCCCCGCCGGGTAAGCTGCTGTCGGCCCCGAGGTCCCGGCTGGCTGACCGCCACCCAGCGCCGGTGCCGCAGACTCACCATCGGCCATCCTCTCCCCCCCTGCCGGGCGGCCCGGAGCAGAGAGAAGCCGCAGTTCCTCCACTGGTCCCCGGGGGATTGTTCAGAAGTCCACCCGGGATCCTCCAAGCCGGCGAGACGAGCCTAAAAACAGGAGGAGGAGCTGGGCGGTTCCCAAGCGGTGGTCGGTGGGCAGTGCCACCAGACCGATTGCTCATTAGGTTCCGCCCAGACTCCTCCTGTTAAAAAAACACAGAAAAAACAGAGAGGTTAAAATGCAGGCATAGAAACAAGCATGTAAAAGCTGTAGTAAAAGTCTAAAACAGTATATAAAAACTGATAAGAACAGATACTACACTTGATCTTAGCCAAAAGGCCGAGAAGCGATAACCTGAAATGGGCGCTGGCCTGGGCGCCGGCCTCGCCGGCACAGGCCTCCCCTCCGCGGAGACAGCGCCCTTCCTTCCTTCCAGCCGTACGTACGCTCACCCTTCCCTTCGTGCCACGCCCACCCCTACGTTTATACACATTCTCATTGTACAGATTGTTGCGGCCCTGCCCGGAGGCAGAGCGCTCCAAAAAATCAATTTGACTCTTTGACGTTCCCCTCCACGGAAATCTTTAGTAAAAGGCGAAAGATTTGTGCGTGAATGAAGAGAAACCCGAGCTATAGCCATGTAGGCTCAGGCGTCCCGCTACGCCAACCTAAAGCCTAGCTCGTTTGTTCGCGGTAACAAGGGAGGAGCCTGCGGGGCTGTGGCTTGTTGGCAACATCAGGCAGGCAGGCAGGCAGGCAGGCAGGCAGGGCTGGCAGGCTATAATGGAGAGAGAGAGAGAGAGAGGAGGGGAAAAAACAGTAACAATCTCAAAAAAAAAAAAAAAAAAAAAAAAAAAAAAAGAACAAAAACGGAGGGAAAACTGCAAACCGCCGAAAGGGGAGTGGCCTCCGCTCGCACTGCATTTGTGACCAGCTGACAAGGCAGTGAGAGAGACAGAGACCACTCACTCCCCTTCATTCTTACTTATTCTGGTTTTTTTTAAAGGAGTGAGCGCTTTTGGCTGCTTTGTTTTATTTATTCACACAGACAGACAGACAGAGACAGACAGACAGACAAATCAACCAACAAATGTAAAAATAAAGTTTTATAATATTATATATATATATATATATATATATATATATATATATATATATATATATATATACATACACACACACACACACACACACACACACACACACACACACACACACACACACACACACACACACACATATTACAAATTCATTAAAATAAACAGGCTGATCATACCATACAACCAGCAACAAACTCTTTCTTTTCCACACGTTTAGGAAGGTGCACCGTTCCTGGAGGTACTGCAATACCAGGTCGATGCGTGGGGCGAACGGGGCAAGCCCCTGTTTCGCCTCCCTGTTCTAAAAATCCATTTAATATGAAGTCCTCATATAGAGGACGTATCAGATATTAAACTGATAAGAACAGATTTTTTTTTTTTTTTTTTTTTTTTTTTTTTTATTGGTTATTGTCACAAGTTTCACAATAAATGCATGTTCACAAGATTACATTTGTCTCTTTGTCATTTTTTCTGCATATGTATGTACATAAATTTGTTAAAAGAAATGGGGTTGTAGCACAAGTTTTGTTAAAACGATAAAAACATTTTTGTAATAAATAAGCAGCATCTTAAGATACGCAGATGAGTGCTTAAATTGTCTTATGAGTCAGTAATGATGCAATACAGTTTTGTATCTTATAAAACCATATTTTCAAATACACATTTTCTCCCTTACTCCCACTTGTCTGTCCCATATTATAATTGAACTGTCCATGCAGGGGGTGGTTCCACACTGGTGGCGGGAGGTGGGCGGGGGAGCCTGGTCCAGGTCACCCCGCCCACCCGGCCTCTCCAACAGCACAGACCCACTTCCAGGCCACCCAGCGGAGATCCTCTTAAACCACGGCGTGCTGCTCCTCTGTAGTAGGCCGAGAAGCGATAACCTGAAATGGGCGCTGGCCTGGGCGCCGGCCTCGCCGGCACAGGCCTCCCCTCCGCGGAGACAGCGCCCTTCCTTCCTTCCAGCCGTACGTACGCTCACCCTTCCCTTCGTGCCACGCCCACCCCTACGTTTATACACATTCTCATTGTACAGATTGTTGCGGCCCTGCCCGGAGGCAGAGCGCTCCAAAAAATCAATTTGACTCTTTGACGTTCCCCTCCACGGAAATCTTTAGTAAAAGGCGAAAGATTTGTGCGTGAATGAAGAGAAACCCGAGCTATAGCCATGTAGGCTCAGGCGTCCCGCTACGCCAACCTAAAGCCTAGCTCGTTTGTTCGCGGTAACAAGGGAGGAGCCTGCGGGGCTGTGGCTTGTTGGCAACATCAGGCAGGCAGGCAGGCAGGCAGGCAGGCAGGGCTGGCAGGCTATAATGGAGAGAGAGAGAGAGAGAGGAGGGGAAAAAACAGTAACAATCTCAAAAAAAAAAAAAAAAAAAAAAAAAAAAAAAAGAACAAAAACGGAGGGAAAACTGCAAACCGCCGAAAGGGGAGTGGCCTCCGCTCGCACTGCATTTGTGACCAGCTGACAAGGCAGTGAGAGAGACAGAGACCACTCACTCCCCTTCATTCTTACTTATTCTGGTTTTTTTTAAAGGAGTGAGCGCTTTTGGCTGCTTTGTTTTATTTATTCACACAGACAGACAGACAGAGACAGACAGACAGACAAATCAACCAACAAATGTAAAAATAAAGTTTTATAATATTATATATATATATATATATATATATATATATATATATATATATATATATATATACATACACACACACACACACACACACACACACACACACACACACACACACACACACACACACACACACACATATTACAAATTCATTAAAATAAACAGGCTGATCATACCATACAACCAGCAACAAACTCTTTCTTTTCCACACGTTTAGGAAGGTGCACCGTTCCTGGAGGTACTGCAATACCAGGTCGATGCGTGGGGCGAACGGGGCAAGCCCCTGTTTCGCCTCCCTGTTCTAAAAATCCATTTAATATGAAGTCCTCATATAGAGGACGTATCAGATATTAAACTGATAAGAACAGATACTACACTTGATCTTAGCCAAAAGGCCGAGAAGCGATAACCTGAAATGGGCGCTGGCCTGGGCGCCGGCCTCGCCGGCACAGGCCTCCCCTCCGCGGAGACAGCGCCCTTCCTTCCTTCCAGCCGTACGTACGCTCACCCTTCCCTTCGTGCCACGCCCACCCCTACGTTTATACACATTCTCATTGTACAGATTGTTGCGGCCCTGCCCGGAGGCAGAGCGCTCCAAAAAATCAATTTGACTCTTTGACGTTCCCCTCCACGGAAATCTTTAGTAAAAGGCGAAAGATTTGTGCGTGAATGAAGAGAAACCCGAGCTATAGCCATGTAGGCTCAGGCGTCCCGCTACGCCAACCTAAAGCCTAGCTCGTTTGTTCGCGGTAACAAGGGAGGAGCCTGCGGGGCTGTGGCTTGTTGGCAACATCAGGCAGGCAGGCAGGCAGGCAGGCAGGCAGGGCTGGCAGGCTATAATGGAGAGAGAGAGAGAGAGAGGAGGGGAAAAAACAGTAACAATCTCAAAAAAAAAAAAAAAAAAAAAAAAAAAAAAAGAACAAAAACGGAGGGAAAACTGCAAACCGCCGAAAGGGGAGTGGCCTCCGCTCGCACTGCATTTGTGACCAGCTGACAAGGCAGTGAGAGAGACAGAGACCACTCACTCCCCTTCATTCTTACTTATTCTGGTTTTTTTTAAAGGAGTGAGCGCTTTTGGCTGCTTTGTTTTATTTATTCACACAGACAGACAGACAGAGACAGACAGACAGACAAATCAACCAACAAATGTAAAAATAAAGTTTTATAATATTATATATATATATATATATATATATATATATATATATATATATA
Source organism: Brachyhypopomus gauderio (assembly GCF_052324685.1). Taxonomy (NCBI): domain Eukaryota; kingdom Metazoa; phylum Chordata; class Actinopteri; order Gymnotiformes; family Hypopomidae; genus Brachyhypopomus; species Brachyhypopomus gauderio. Next base: position 252,662 of record NW_027506957.1, read on the forward strand.
TATATATATACATACACACACACACACACACACACACACACACACACACACACACACACACACACACACACACACACACATATTACAAATTCATTAAAATAAACAGGCTGATCATACCATACAACCAGCAACAAACTCTTTCTTTTCCACACGTTTAGGAAGGTGCACCGTTCCTGGAGGTACTGCAATACCAGGTCGATGCGTGGGGCGAACGGGGCAAGCCCCTGTTTCGCCTCCCTGTTCTAAAAATCCATTTAATATGAAGTCCTCATATAGAGGACGTATCAGATATTAAACTGATAAGAACAGATTTTTTTTTTTTTTTTGACAATGTTTATTGAGTCTTTACACCAATAAATACAACGTCACTTTTATGTTAAAAAAACAGCATACACATTGGATAAAAAGATGGTTAAAAGACACAATCGTCATGCATTTTAAAACCATTTTTACAATCTTTTCTCTTTTAAAAGCCACATCCTTGCATCTGTTAAAATAGTACATAAAAGGTTTTATTATAGAAGCATTTTAAAAGCCCTTAAAGTCCAAAACAGTTTAATATCATAAAACCTTTTCAATGTCAAATTCACTACTTTGTGTATTGTCCTTTTCAGATGTATTGCAAACCCTGCTCCCCCCCGTCCAAGACCACAAGGAGAGAGGAAGGCGGAGATGAACCCAGCCGGGAGGCCGAGGTGCGTGCATCCGCAGCTCCTCCCGCCCTCCGTCGAGGTCCCTTCCTGTGCGTCTCCAGAGGAAGTCCTCCCCTGAGCCCGCTGTCTCCTTTCAGGCATCCCTGTCCCCTCAGGAAACGTCGGCGGGAGCCCCGGTCGGTGGTGGCAGGGACCCCCCTGCGTGTGACCTCGGCCCCCTCCTCCAAATGGCGACGCCCGGCGCCACCTGCAGCGTTGTTGTTACCATCCTTTTCATAGCGTGGAGGGGCACCGTGACGCGCTTCCCCACCAGCAGGTTGCGGGAGGTCCACAGTGCGGCCGTCACGCTTGTAAGGGTGAGCCAGAGTGCCTTGAATTCTTTTGATGGTAACTTTTCTACACCCTGGCCCACCCCGTTCACCGCTAACCGGTAACTTTGCGGGTGGACCTCCCCTGCTGGCAGGCTTGGGCATTCCAGGGGGCCGATCGCGGCCCACAGGTCCCTGGCCACGCTGCACTCCCAAAGGACGTGCCGCACGGTCTCAGGCTGGCCGCAGCCTGGCCGTGGGCACACTGCCGTTGCCCCCATGCCCCGGGAGTGCATCACCGCCCGGACCGGGAGGACTTCATGGGCCACCATCCAGGTAAGGTCCTTCTGTTTGTTCCGGAGGGCCGGGTGGGCCGCATTCGCCCACACTCTCCGAGCCTCCGCCGTCGTCATCCCCACCACTCTGCTCACCTCCTCACGATCCTGAACAAGGGAGACCAGGGTTTTAGCATTTGTCATTTCTTGTACTGTGCATTTCTCCAAATCATACTTTTTTAAGAATTTTTTAATAAAAAGGTACTCGTGTGGCAGTTTAAAAGATACTGGCGTTCTCAGGTCTGGTTTTAAAATGCCTATGGTTTGCAAATAAGACCCCATCCAGAACCGAGCCATGATGGCTGTCTTGGTCCTGGATGGGGAAGTCGCATGTGCTATGTGTGCTGCTGTAAATTTGCTGCCTAAAAACAGGTGGGGGTCTGGGAGCCCCTTCCCTCCATTTTCAGGTCTCTTCTTTACTGTCTCTCTTCTCAGGCGCTCCCACTTGGACCCCCACAGGAAGTAAAAGATCGCCCGATCCAAACCTAAAAGAAAGCTCCTTGGAGGACTAAAAACAGAGCACAGTAATAAAAGCAAAGGTAAGATCACTGCTTTTATTACTAAAATTTTCCCTTCTAAAGTCAATTGTCGTAATCCCCACAGTCCAAGTCTCTGTCTAACTTTCCCTAAGGTTGTTGTCCAATTTCCACTCCCTCCTCCTGCCCGGTCAAATTTCACCCCTAAAATCCTGATGTTTGTTTCTTTAAAATTTACCCCTAAAACAGTTGGTACGTTCGTCCATGGTCCAAAGAGCTGTGCCTCAGTCTTGTCTCGGTTCAGTTTGGCTCCAGAGGCCCTCCCAAACCATTCTGTTACCTCTAGGGTCCTCTGGGCTGACACCATATCGGTGCATAAAACTGTCACGTCATCCATATATAGTGAACATGTCACCGTCAGTCCCCCTGGCAGAGTCAGTCCGTTGATCCATTGGTCCCTTCTCAAGATTTGCGCCAGTGGTTCCATGCATGTGACGAACAGGAGCGGGGATAAGGGACAACCCTGCCGTACTCCTGAGCGAATAGTAATCGCCTTGGAGAGGTGCCCATTTACCAGAATTCTGCTATTGATGTCGTTATACAGCAGGCCCACCCATGCTATAAACCTCCCCGGGAACCCCATCTTTTGCAGTACCTGAAACAGGTACTGGTGTGAGACCCGATCAAAAGCTTTTTCGAAATCTAAATTTAGTGCTAATAACCGGATGTTTCTGTCTCTCACATAACAGATGGAGTCACGGATCAGGATCAAGTTGTCCGTGATCCTCCGCCCCGGCACTGCGCAAGCTTGATCTGGGTGAATCACGTCTTCTAAAACCAATGACATTCGTCTTGCTAAAATTCTGCTAAAAAGCTTACAATCAACGTTTAAAAGTGTGATAGGTCTCCAATTTCTGATCTCTGATTTTTCTCCTTTTTTGTGCAGCAGAGTCACTATCCCTGACCTAAAACTGTCAGGTAAAACGTCACAAGTCTGGAAGTCTGTAAAAATACATAAAAGGTCCCCTACTAAAATGTCCCAAAAGGTTCTATAAAACTCCACGGGGAGCCCATCCTCTCCCGGGGACTTCCCTGTTTTAAAACCTTTTAAAACATTTTGTAGCTCTTCTGTCGTAAAATCTGTGGTTAAAAGTTCTTTATCTTTTACTGTGTTTTCCAGGAACTGTATCACTTCATTCATTGTATCTGTGTTTGTCTGTTTTTCCCCATATAATTCCTCATAAAATTTTTCCACCACCCCCATGATCCCTTGGTTTGTGTTTATTGTTTGGCTCTCTTCTTTTAATTCGGTAATCCCTCCCCCCCGTGCCATTGTTTTCTTAAAAAAGTATCGTGTACATTTTTCTCCATCTTCTAATTCCTGCTCTTTACACAACATAATATGTGCTTTGCTCTTCTCCTCCATTAAAAGCCTCATTTCTTCTTTTACTTGTTTTATCTCATCTTTAAAATCCTGACCATGGTTTTCCAAATTAAAATACCTCTGCAACCGTTTTTGCAGCCCCAACATGCGTCTTTCCTGTTTTTTCTTTTTAAAACTTCCCACCCTTCTAAAAAAAGTCTTGGTCCTCCCCTTAACCATCTCCCACCATTGTGCTCGTGTACTGTACAAGTCTTGGAGGGACTGCCAAAGCTTGTACTGCTCCCTGTAGTCTTCCCTTATTTCTTCTTCCAACAACAGGGAGCAGTTCAGCTTCCACAGCCCTCCCCCTGCCGTCACATCTGTGGGAAAGGATAGGGTGCAAGATAGCATGGCGTGATCTGAAAAAAAAGCAGGAGTTAATCTAGCATCCAATGGCGGGCAGTCACGAGTAAAGATGTAGTCTATGCGGGAGGCCCGGGACCCATCACCACTTGACCAGGTGAAGCCCTCCTCCCGTGGATGCATGGTCCGGTAACAGTCGACTAATTTAAAATCCACTTTCAGGTTGGTCAACCTCCCAGACGTTTTATCTAATTTAAAACCATCTCCCACATTTTTTCTGTCTTTCCCAGTTAAAACACAGTTAAAATCCCCGCCCACTATCAAAGGATCCCTCCCCAGCATGTGGGGCTGCAAATCCCCAAACAATTCGTACCTTTCTTCTTTTTCATTAAAACCATACACATTTAAAACCTTAAAATCCCTCCCTAAAAAATGCAAATTGGCTAAAAGGGCCCGCCCATCCCTCACCACGGTGCAGTCCTTCACCACAATCCTAGGATTCTTAATTAAAATTGCAACACCATCAGCCTTATTGTAGTGCGATCCACTCCAGAGGGAGGGACCTGCAGCCCAACGCTGCTCCCACTCTCTGTAAGATTTCAGAAATGGGATCGCACACTCTTGTATTAAAAACACATCTGCATTTACTGTTTCTAAAAATGACAGAATACTCTGTGCTCTTAGGGGTGCCTTCACACTTCTCACATTTATGGTGACGATTGTGAGAGACATGAGCACGTTTAAAAGAAGGAAAAAACCCAACATCGTGGTCATACAGGGATAATACCTTTTAAAACAATAAAATCCATAAAAACCTAGTCGTCTTCCTCAATTCCTAAAACCACCTCCATTTTCTTCCTGCTGGGGTGGAAAAAATCCAGTACTGGGGTGTACTCTACCTCTGTTCGGGTGGGGGTGGAGGTTCTCTCTCTCCCCGGTAGATGTAGGAAGGAGACCTCGTTTGGTGAGCCACCCGGCCAACAAGGGTCTGACCTCTCTGATGGAGGGGTGTCCTCGTCTGCTGCAGCTCTCTGCTTTTTCTCCGTCTCGTCTGTCAAAGGAGACTCCGCCGGCCTTTTTCCCACCTGGGCACTCGGGAGCCAGGTGTCTAGCTCCCCCTCTGAGCCTTGTGTGCTCATTTCTCCTGTTGTTGGGGGTGAATAGAAAAAGTTGTCCCCCCCCCCAATTCCCTCTTCCATACTTATTTCACATTGTTCAGATTGTGGGCTTACCTCTGGGTCCTTCTCTGGTTCCTTCTGTTTGTCAGCCATTTTCTTTTTTGCCTTGCTGTTCTCCGCCATTTTGTCCCTTTTTGCCCCACTACTTGGCCCCTCCCCTTTTTCCTGTTCCCCTCCCCCTCCCTCCTGTCTATGCATGGCCGGCCCCTCTCTTACCTGGTCCGATTTTTTCTGAGCCTGGGGAGGGGGTGGGGTTTTCCCTGCTGGTTCCGCCCTTGGCTCCTCCCCTTCCTGCTTCTTCTTCTCCTCAGCCATCTTGTCTCCTTGTGTACCATGCTGGGCGGCCATCTTGGTTGTTTTAAGCTTGTTAGCAAACGATTGTGGGCAGTCTCTAAAGAGATGGTTATCGGCTCCACACAAATTACATTTTCTGCCATTGGGACATGCCTCAAATGTGTGCCCGGTTTCTCTGCATTTGCCACAGAAAACTTTGGAGCATGCCTCCGCTAAGTGCCCCATCTCCCCGCACCTCCTACAAACCTTGGGCATTCCCTGATAAAAAATATAACCCCTGTTTTCCCCCAATACAATTGTTTGTGGCACTGCTTTTAACCCCATGTATCCATTGACATCTTCCCATTGCTGTATAGGAACCCGCCAAGAACACGTCCATATACCGTCCTCGTCCACCATTTTTACTGCATTCCCTGTTACAGTGCAATATCTGCCAAGCCAAGCACAAATATCCTCTGGGCTCACTGTCTCATTAAACATTCTTACCGTCGCCGTCTTTCTTGTATAGTCCGTCAATTTTTCTATTTTAAACAGTTCAAAGTGTTCCTTTACCTCTTGCAACCTCATCCAATACGTATTCAAAAAAGCCGCTGTGCAAAAACTTACATCAAAACCTTTATTCTGTGGGAGTGTTATGATACAATTTAGCTCTATTGGGCTAGCCCCAAGAATTCCCTGCACATATTTTCTAGAAAAGTCGAGTCTAGAGGGTATAGTTAGTCCGTCAGTCCTTGGTAAAAAAGAGAAGCGCACACTGTGGTGCCTCCTAGTGCCGGCACGGGCAGCCGACATGTTGGAGGCACCACCCCTAAAATTCACTACTAAAAAGTCCAATAAATAGTCAAATAAATAGTCAAATAAATAGCTAAAAACCAGTCTAAAAGTTGTAAAAATAGTTCAAAACAAGTCTAAGATCACAGTTTAAGAACAAATTTTAGTTAAACCTTGTAAAAAAAGGAATTCCTAAAACAGTTCTAAAAACTCACTTACCTTGTTCTTGAACTTTAAAGATTTCCACACTGACCGTGTAGAGAAGTTTTCCTTTGTAGCTTTCAGCAAAGCCTACAGCTCCAAAGGTCGATCCCCGTCTCGTCCTCTTGATCTTAGCCAAAAGGCCGAGAAGCGATAACCTGAAATGGGCGCTGGCCTGGGCGCCGGCCTCGCCGGCACAGGCCTCCCCTCCGCGGAGACAGCGCCCTTCCTTCCTTCCAGCCGTACGTACGCTCACCCTTCCCTTCGTGCCACGCCCACCCCTACGTTTATACACATTCTCATTGTACAGATTGTTGCGGCCCTGCCCGGAGGCAGAGCGCTCCAAAAAATCAATTTGACTCTTTGACGTTCCCCTCCACGGAAATCTTTAGTAAAAGGCGAAAGATTTGTGCGTGAATGAAGAGAAACCCGAGCTATAGCCATGTAGGCTCAGGCGTCCCGCTACGCCAACCTAAAGCCTAGCTCGTTTGTTCGCGGTAACAAGGGAGGAGCCTGCGGGGCTGTGGCTTGTTGGCAACATCAGGCAGGCAGGCAGGCAGGCAGGCAGGCAGGGCTGGCAGGCTATAATGGAGAGAGAGAGAGAGAGAGGAGGGGAAAAAACAGTAACAATCTCAAAAAAAAAAAAAAAAAAAAAAAAAAAAAAAAGAACAAAAACGGAGGGAAAACTGCAAACCGCCGAAAGGGGAGTGGCCTCCGCTCGCACTGCATTTGTGACCAGCTGACAAGGCAGTGAGAGAGACAGAGACCACTCACTCCCCTTCATTCTTACTTATTCTGGTTTTTTTTAAAGGAGTGAGCGCTTTTGGCTGCTTTGTTTTATTTATTCACACAGACAGACAGACAGAGACAGACAGACAGACAAATCAACCAACAAATGTAAAAATAAAGTTTTATAATATTATATATATATATATATATATATATATATATATATATATATATATATATATATACATACACACACACACACACACACACACACACACACACACACACACACACACACACACACACACACACACATATTACAAATTCATTAAAATAAACAGGCTGATCATACCATACAACCAGCAACAAACTCTTTCTTTTCCACACGTTTAGGAAGGTGCACCGTTCCTGGAGGTACTGCAATACCAGGTCGATGCGTGGGGCGAACGGGGCAAGCCCCTGTTTCGCCTCCCTGTTCTAAAAATCCATTTAATATGAAGTCCTCATATAGAGGACGTATCAGATATTAAACTGATAAGAACAGATTTTTTTTTTTTTTTTTTTTTTTTTTATTGGTTATTGTCACAAGTTTCACAATAAATGCATGTTCACAAGATTACATTTGTCTCTTTGTCATTTTTTCTGCATATGTATGTACATAAATTTGTTAAAAGAAATGGGTTTGTAGCACAAGTTTTGTTAAAACAATAAAAACATTTTTGTAATAAATAAGCAGCATCTTAAGATACACAGATGAGTGCATAAATTGTCTTATGAGTCAGTAATGATGCAATACAGTTTTGTATCTTATAAAACCATATTTTCAAATACACATTTTCTCCCTTACTCCCACTTGTCTGTCCCATATTATAATTTAACTGTCCATGCAGGGGGTGGTTCCACACTGGTGGCGGGAGGTGGGCGGGGGAGCCCTGGTCCAGGTCACCCCGCCCACCCGGCCTCTCCAACAGCACAGACCCACTTCCAGGCCACCCAGCGGAGATCCTCTTAAACCACGGCGTGCTGCTCCTCTGTAGTAGTTGAGGTGCGTCGGCACGCAGCGAGGGCCGTGGCGGGCGGCCCTTGATCCTGCCTAACTGGTCCCGGCACCCCCCTCCGAATGACGGTGGGCTGCATAGTTGCGCTGACAGGCCTCCACCAGCTTTAATCGGCCCCGGATTGGCAGCTCCACCCGTTTCCCCACCAACAGGTTTCTGGTCACCCAAATGGCGTCTTTTACGCTGTTAAGGGTGGGCCAGAGCATCGAAAACACGGCTGGTGAGATGTGTTGGCTCCAGCCCACCCCGTTTACCGCTTCTCGGTATCCAAGCGTGGTGGGTACCCCTGCTGGCAGGCTCGGGCACCACAGGGTGCCGGTTCGTGACCATAGATCTTGGGCCGCTCTGCACTCCCAGAGCGCATGCCGCACGGTCTCGGGCGCGCCACACCCTGGCCGCGGGCAGATCGGGTTCCTTGCCATGCCCCGGGAGTGCATCACGGCCCTCGCCGGGAGGATCTCATGGGCAGCCATCCAGGATAGGTCTTTGTGCCTGTTCAAGAGGGCCGGGTGGGAGGCATTCTTCCATATGATCCTGGACTCAGCCTCCCCAAGCCCCCTCACCCGCACCACCGGCTCCTGATCCTGCACACAGGACAAAATAGTTTTGTGATGCATTAAAGTTTGCACAGTTTCCCCTTCCAATTTAAAATGCTTCATAAAACGTGGGATCCCCTCATATATTTTTGGCAGCTTAAAACTTATAGGTATCCTCAAATCCACTTTTAGCATTTTAAGCTGGCGTAAATACCTCCCCATATGGAACTTTACCCAAGCCCCTGTTTTAGTACCCTCTTCTGTAGTTCCATATTTAAAATGTGTATTTAAAAAACAGCTGCCTAAAAACAAATAAAAATCTGGAACTCCTCTTCCTCCGTTTTCTGGTTTTCTCTTCACTACTTCACGTTTCAAGCGTTCCCATTTAGATCCCCATAGGAAGTAGAATACTGCCCGTTCAACCCCTAGGATCACTGTCCTTGGTGGGAAGAAGACACATGAAATCAATAAAAACAAGGGTAAAATCACAGTTTTAATCACCAGGATTTTTCCTTCCCATGTCAACTGTCTCATCCCCCAGTATCCTAATTTTTTCTTCACCTTTGCTAAAATCCCACCCCAATTTCCTGTTCCCCCCCCTTCCTCATCAAAACATACTCCTAAAATCTTAATGTTTGCTGGTTTCACACTGACTTGCAACCCTCCCAGCCGTTCCTCCCCCCATGGCCCGTATAGCTGCGCTGTGGATTTGTCTCTATTTAATTTTGCCCCTGATGCCCTGCCAAACCACTCTGTTAAAACAAAAGCCCTTTCTACTGACCTAGTATCACTGCAAAGAACATTCACATCATCCATATAGAGGGCACACCGCGCTTCCTGTCCCCCACTCCCTGGGATTCTTACCCCTCGGATCCACTCATCCTGCCTAAGCATTTGTGCCAAAGGTTCTACTCCCACCACGTACAACAAGGGAGATAGCGGACAGCCCTGACGGACACCGCGACGTACTGCTATCGCTTTTGACAGTAACCCATTTACCATTATTCTACTTGTAGCATTTTTGTACAGCAGTTCCACCCACTTAATAAACCGCCCTGGAAAGCCCACCTTTTGCAGTACTTGAAACAAGTACTGGTGCGAGAGCCGATCAAAAGCCTTCTCAAAATCCAAGTTTAACACAATAAGCCTCATATTTCTGTCTCTCGCATGACAGATAGTGTCTCTAATCAGAATCAGGCTGTCCGTGATCTTCCTTCCTTGTACTGCACATGCTTGGTCGGGGTGTATGATGTCTTTTAAAACCCGTGACATACGTTTTGCTAAAATCTTACTGAATAACTTAAAATCAGCATTTAAAAGAGTGATTGGCCTCCAATTTTTCAGTTCTTTTTTATTCCCTTTTTTTAAAAAGCAGTGTGACAAAACCTTCATTAAAATCCCTCGGTGCTTCCCCCAACTTATCTAATTCTCTAAAAACTTCTAAAACATCCTGTCTTAAAATATCCCAAAATGCCCTATAAAACTCACACGGGAGCCCGTCGGCACCCGGGGACTTCCCTGTTTTAAAACCCTTTAAGCCTTTATCCATTTCCAAATCTGTAATATCTTCTGCCAAAGCCTTTGTGCTTCCAACTTGTGTTTTTATTTGGTTTAAAACCTCTCTCAATACTTCATTATCTATCTTTTCTGCAGTGTATAACTTAGTATAAAAGGTCTCCACCTCCCGTATCACCTCCTCCGTACCCTTTGCCTCTTTTCCTTCACCAATAGTCAACCCTGTTAAAACTGTTCTCTTTTCCATAACCCGTTTGAAAAAGAACCTTGTACATTTCTCCCCTTTTTCAATTTCCTCTGCCCTTGCCCTTAGCATCACCCCTTTGCTCTGTAATGTAGCCAACTCACACATTTCCTTTTTTACATCTTCTATTTCATCATTAAAATCATATCCTTTGTTTACCTGTTCAAAATACCTTTGTAGTCTCTTTTGAAGACCAGCCATTTGTCGGTTTCGTTTCACTTTAATCTCCCTTCCCACCCTCTTAAAAAAATTTGCTACTTTCTCTTTTATATTAATCCACCACTCCACTTTGGTATCATAAAAAACCTGTAATGTTTTCCACTGCTCATATTCCCTTCTAAACTCCGCCTGTATAGTTTTATCAGCCAATAGGGAACAGTTTAATTTCCATATCCCCGCCCCTACTCTCACACCATCTTCGAGTAATATTGTGCTTTGCAGCATAGCGTGGTCAGAAAAAAACACTGGTTTAACCGTTGTCCCCTCTATTGTGCTTCCCCTGGTAAAAACATAATCAATACGAGAAGCCTTTGTCCCATCTGGGCTTCTCCATGTAAAACCAGGCGCTCTTGGTTGCACATGTTTAAAACAATCTGTCAACTTAAAATCTTTAATCAATTCCCGTAGGTACCGTGATGTTTTATCTAATTTAACATCTCTCTCTTTACGTAGCCGCCCTGCCTCTTCTAACACACAGTTAAAATCTCCTCCCATAACTACTGGCATATTTCCCATTAAATGTACTCGCAATTGCTCCAATTGTTCCCACCTTTCATGTTTGTCAGTAAAACCATACATATTTAAAACCTTAAGATCCAATCCTAAAAAATCTAAAACTACCAATAAAATCCGCCCTTCTTGTATTCTTACTACCTTCTTAATAGTTATATTTGGATTTTTAATTAAAATTGCCACCCCATCAGCTTTATTATAATTTGACCCACTCCAGATAGATTGCCCCACCCGCCATTTCTCCTCCCACTGCCTATATGATTTCAGATAAGGTAAGGAACATTCCTGCAACAGGAAAATATCTGCCTGTTCCTTGCTTAAGAAATTTAAAACACTTTCAGCACGGATTGGGGATTTAATGCTTCTTACATTAATGGTAGTGATTGTAAGTGCCATAATGATGAGAAGTAAGTGCTGTAAGCTTAAGCCAGTAAAGTAGAAAGGAGGGAGCATAGAACCCATACCTTCTTGGTTTTATTATTCCACTAACCAACCTTTATTTAATCCTTATTCGGCACTTCATCTATCACCATTGATACTGCTTCTTCCTTCACTGTTTTTCCTTTCTTCCAGTCCCGCTCCCGTCTCTTCCCTCGCTGTACACCGGGTTGCACTACCTCCTTCTGTGGAGTAGATGACCTAATGGGGATGTTCAAAAAGGAAATTTTGTTTGGCGACTCAGTGGGCCATATCCTATTTGGAGAATCGGACGAGGTCCCCAGCTCCTCCTCTGCTCTTGTCCTCTTCTCCATCGGGTCCGCCAAGGGGGATTCTGCCATCCGTTTGGCAACCTGTGCACAAGGCAACTCCTCCTCCTCATCCATATTAGTTGTATTTGCCCCAAGGTCTAAACTTGCCTTGTCCCCCCCCTCCTCGGATTGGCTTTGTTCTACACTATGTCTGTCTTCCTCATTTATTCCTGGATTGTTTTCTACTTCTACCTCATTTCCACTTACCCTTATTTTTTTCCCCTGTCTTGGTCTTGGTACTGGTACTGGATGTGACTGAACTCCTTTTCCTGTGCCTGGTTCTGCCCTTTTTTCCTTTACTAGTTCCTTTTGTAAGGTAGCTGCTCTGCTCGGCATATCTAAAAAGGACAATTCATCCAGTGGCTCAGGAGTCCACACCCTGGCTGATTTTGGATCCTCTCCCCCTCCCCCTTCTGTACCTGACCCCATAGAGGGAAATTCTGCTCCACTTCCTTCTGTTTCCCCCACTCCTTGTGTCTGTCCTTCCCCCTCCTTCCCTCTATTTCCTGTTTCTCTCTCCACTGTACTTACCTCTCTTACCTCTTGGGGTGCCCCCTGCTGGGGAGGCTGTGGATTGCTCCTACCTCTGCTTGGCCCCGCCTCCGGCTCCTCCTCCACTTCCTGCTCCCTCTCCCCTGCCATTTTGTCCTCTGGATTGCCATGCTTGTCGGCCATCTTGGACTTCTTGAGTTTGTTGGCAAACGAGTCAGGGCAATCCCTGTAGAGGTGGTCTGAGCTTCCACATAAATTGCACAGTCTGCCATTGGGACATTCTTCAAACGTGTGCCCAATTTCCCTGCACTTGCCACAAAATATTTTAGTACATGCTTCTGCGAAATGCCCCATGTCTCCACACCGCCTGCATGTCTTAGGCATTCCCTGGTAAAAAACATGACCCCTATTTTCTCCTAACACAATCATTTGTGGTAAGTGTTTCAAACCCATGTAACTGTTCTTTTCCTCCCATTGTTTGATGGGAACCCTCCACGCACATGTCCAGATACCATCATCGTCTAGAACTTTTGCAGCATTTCCCATTACTATGCAAAACCTACTCAGCCATGCACATATATCCTCAGAACATACGGTCTCATTAAACATTCTTACTATTACCGTTTTTCGTGTGTAGTCTGTCAATTTTTCTATGTTAAACAGTTCAAATTTGTCTTTAGCATTTTCAAGCCTCACCCAGAAATCATTTAACAATGCTGCTGAGCAAAAACTAACGTCGAAACCTTTGTTCTGAGGTAGTGCAATTATACAGTTGAAGGCATTTGGGCTAAACCCCAGAATCTTTTGCATGAACTTTCTAGAGAAGTCAAGTCTAGACAAAATTCCCCTTTCCTCCCCCCTTGCTTTTAGGTAAAACCGCACGCTGTGGTGCCTCCTTGTGCCGGCACGTGCTGCCGACATTTTGGAGGCACCCACAGCTTTAAATTAACTTAAAATTTAACTTTGCACTAAAACCACAATAAGTTAAATAAATAGACGAATAAATAGGTAAAATCTTAAAAGACCTTACCTGTTGTTGTCTTCAAATTCAAAAATACCACCAACCTACACAAAAGAAAATACTCACAAACAAGACAAGAATTACAATAAATTCCAGCAATACTGTTATTCACCACCAAAAGGACAATATACTCTCTAAAGAAAATGGCCGCTGCCACTGAAAAGACTGCCGCCTTCCTTTCCCAGAGAGTCGATCGCAACTCCACCCCTTGATCTTAGCCAAAAGGCCGAGAAGCGATAACCTGAAATGGGCGCTGGCCTGGGCGCCGGCCTCGCCGGCACAGGCCTCCCCTCCGCGGAGACAGCGCCCTTCCTTCCTTCCAGCCGTACGTACGCTCACCCTTCCCTTCGTGCCACGCCCACCCCTACGTTTATACACATTCTCATTGTACAGATTGTTGCGGCCCTGCCCGGAGGCAGAGCGCTCCAAAAAATCAATTTGACTCTTTGACGTTCCCCTCCACGGAAATCTTTAGTAAAAGGCGAAAGATTTGTGCGTGAATGAAGAGAAACCCGAGCTATAGCCATGTAGGCTCAGGCGTCCCGCTACGCCAACCTAAAGCCTAGCTCGTTTGTTCGCGGTAACAAGGGAGGAGCCTGCGGGGCTGTGGCTTGTTGGCAACATCAGGCAGGCAGGCAGGCAGGCAGGCAGGCAGGGCTGGCAGGCTATAATGGAGAGAGAGAGAGAGAGAGGAGGGGAAAAAACAGTAACAATCTCAAAAAAAAAAAAAAAAAAAAAAAAAAAAAAAAGAACAAAAACGGAGGGAAAACTGCAAACCGCCGAAAGGGGAGTGGCCTCCGCTCGCACTGCATTTGTGACCAGCTGACAAGGCAGTGAGAGAGACAGAGACCACTCACTCCCCTTCATTCTTACTTATTCTGGTTTTTTTTAAAGGAGTGAGCGCTTTTGGCTGCTTTGTTTTATTTATTCACACAGACAGACAGACAGAGACAGACAGACAGACAAATCAACCAACAAATGTAAAAATAAAGTTTTATAATATTATATATATATATATATATATATATATATATATATATATATATATATATATATACATACACACACACACACACACACACACACACACACACACACACACACACACACACACACACACACACACATATTACAAATTCATTAAAATAAACAGGCTGATCATACCATACAACCAGCAACAAACTCTTTCTTTTCCACACGTTTAGGAAGGTGCACCGTTCCTGGAGGTACTGCAATACCAGGTCGATGCGTGGGGCGAACGGGGCAAGCCCCTGTTTCGCCTCCCTGTTCTAAAAATCCATTTAATATGAAGTCCTCATATAGAGGACGTATCAGATATTAAACTGATAAGAACAGATTTTTTTTTTTTTTTTTTTTTTTTTTTTTTTTATTGGTTATTGTCACAAGTTTCACAATAAATGCATGTTCACAAGATTACATTTGTCTCTTTGTCATTTTTTCTGCATATGTATGTACATAAATTTGTTAAAAGAAATGGGGTTGTAGCACAAGTTTTGTTAAAACGATAAAAACATTTTTGTAATAAATAAGCAGCATCTTAAGATACGCAGATGAGTGCTTAAATTGTCTTATGAGTCAGTAATGATGCAATACAGTTTTGTATCTTATAAAACCATATTTTCAAATACACATTTTCTCCCTTACTCCCACTTGTCTGTCCCATATTATAATTGAACTGTCCATGCAGGGGGTGGTTCCACACTGGTGGCGGGAGGTGGGCGGGGGAGCCTGGTCCAGGTCACCCCGCCCACCCGGCCTCTCCAACAGCACAGACCCACTTCCAGGCCACCCAGCGGAGATCCTCTTAAACCACGGCGTGCTGCTCCTCTGTAGTAGGCCGAGAAGCGATAACCTGAAATGGGCGCTGGCCTGGGCGCCGGCCTCGCCGGCACAGGCCTCCCCTCCGCGGAGACAGCGCCCTTCCTTCCTTCCAGCCGTACGTACGCTCACCCTTCCCTTCGTGCCACGCCCACCCCTACGTTTATACACATTCTCATTGTACAGATTGTTGCGGCCCTGCCCGGAGGCAGAGCGCTCCAAAAAATCAATTTGACTCTTTGACGTTCCCCTCCACGGAAATCTTTAGTAAAAGGCGAAAGATTTGTGCGTGAATGAAGAGAAACCCGAGCTATAGCCATGTAGGCTCAGGCGTCCCGCTACGCCAACCTAAAGCCTAGCTCGTTTGTTCGCGGTAACAAGGGAGGAGCCTGCGGGGCTGTGGCTTGTTGGCAACATCAGGCAGGCAGGCAGGCAGGCAGGCAGGCAGGGCTGGCAGGCTATAATGGAGAGAGAGAGAGAGAGAGGAGGGGAAAAAACAGTAACAATCTCAAAAAAAAAAAAAAAAAAAAAAAAAAAAAAAGAACAAAAACGGAGGGAAAACTGCAAACCGCCGAAAGGGGAGTGGCCTCCGCTCGCACTGCATTTGTGACCAGCTGACAAGGCAGTGAGAGAGACAGAGACCACTCACTCCCCTTCATTCTTACTTATTCTGGTTTTTTTTAAAGGAGTGAGCGCTTTTGGCTGCTTTGTTTTATTTATTCACACAGACAGACAGACAGAGACAGACAGACAGACAAATCAACCAACAAATGTAAAAATAAAGTTTTATAATATTATATATATATATATATATATATATATATATATATATATATATATATATATATACATACACACACACACACACACACACACACACACACACACACACACACACACACACACACACACACACACACATATTACAAATTCATTAAAATAAACAGGCTGATCATACCATACAACCAGCAACAAACTCTTTCTTTTCCACACGTTTAGGAAGGTGCACCGTTCCTGGAGGTACTGCAATACCAGGTCGATGCGTGGGGCGAACGGGGCAAGCCCCTGTTTCGCCTCCCTGTTCTAAAAATCCATTTAATATGAAGTCCTCATATAGAGGACGTATCAGATATTAAACTGATAAGAACAGATTTTTTTTTTTTTTTTTATCCTTTTATTCAACAATTACATGATCAGTACAGTGTACACAATCATAAAAGTGTTTCCTTTTAAAAACACATTCAAATCTACATACTGCCCAAAAATCAAACAATACAATACAACTCTAAAATTTGCTTCTCAAATCTTAAAATTGGTGTTTACGAAACTGTATCAAATATAAATCTGATACCTAAAACCAAATTAAGATCACTCCATAAAATATCAAATACAAAAAAATACAATAGACATGCTTCTGTTTTACGGCCTCATCACAGTGGGGCCTGCGCCCTCAACTGTGCTGCTGTATATGTCTGCAACATCTCAGCTCTAATTTGCTCATACGCCTGACGATCTGTGTACCCCTTCCTCCGCCTATCAGCTAGTATATGTGGCCGACCATGAACTGGGTCAAATAAGGCCATCATTACTGGTGTATGGGGCCCAATAGGCGGAAAGGGGGAGGGGATGTCCTCTTCTATACTTGTCTCCTCGTCCTCCTCTGAGTCAGATGGAGACCCTTCATCATCGTCTGGTGGGGGCCGGACATCTCCTCCTTGGTCCTCCCCCTCTTCCGTTACCGTCTCTGGTGGGAAGGGGTCCTCCTCCATAGTCCCCAGACAGATCACGCTGGGCCAGACTGACTTCTTAGGTGTCGAGGACTGAGATGGCCCAACCTCCGCCTCTTCCGTCTGGGGGGGTGGGGGGGTGGATTTCCTCTCCTTCCTCTGACGCCCCCCCTCCTCCTTGGGAGGGGTCAGCCCCGTCCTATTTCTCTTCCTGGAGGTGCCGGGAGTAGCCTTCTTCGGCTGCCCGGCCGGTCTGGACCCATCTCTCTGGGGAGGGGGAGCACACAACAAGTGAGTAGACTTCTTCCTTACCTCCCCCTCCCTCGAACGCTCCTCTTCACCCGGGACTGCATCTACGTCGTCTCCCCGGCCGGTCCCCGTTGCAATCCCCTCATCTGCTGTAGCTGGTGTTCCGGGCCCGGCCGGGGGTCCCGTTGGGGCCTCCCCGGAGGGCGCCGCAGTGGTCTTCCTGCTCCTGCCCCCTGCCACCGCCGACGCATAGGAAAAGCCAGCGCTGGGGCAGGAGCGCTCCAGATGTCCCTCACCGCGGCATCTCCTGCACCTC
The DNA here is from genome assembly GCF_052324685.1 of Brachyhypopomus gauderio. Lineage (NCBI taxonomy): Eukaryota > Metazoa > Chordata > Actinopteri > Gymnotiformes > Hypopomidae > Brachyhypopomus > Brachyhypopomus gauderio. The sequence continues at coordinate 269,811 of NW_027506957.1, forward strand.
CGGGGGCCCTTGCAGTCCCGGGCCACGTGTCCCGGGTCCAGACAGTTATGACACTTCCGGCCCGGGCAGCTCTCCTCCTTGTGTCCATACTCCCGGCACACTCTGCAGTGGTCGGGCTGACCCCTGTAAAACAAATAGCCACGATTAAAACCCAAGGAGAAGAGGGCTGGAGGATGTACCACACCTCCCTGGCCGTCTTCTTTAAAAGTCATAAAAAACTGACGACGGCCGTTCCAGACCCCCAGCTCGTCCCGCACAAACTTCTCCCCCGGGTGGACCTCCCCGTAGTTCTGGAGGAACCTGCGGATATGCTCCGTGGGGACATACGGGTTGAACATGTGGGTAGTGACCAGACGGCGGCCCTCCACCCACAGAGGTTCCACCACGAAATGTTTACCCACGGGATGTTCCTTCAGCTCATCCCTCCGCCCCAGGGCACGTTGGTAAACCTCGGCAGAGTTGAAGGTGACCTCAAAATAGGCCTGGGGCCCATTGCGCTGGGCGCAGATCAAGTCCCAGACCTGGATCCCCAGAGCCTCTCGCAGCACCTCCCTTATGAAGGGGACCCTCTCAATGAAGGGGGGCCCCTCTCCACCGGGAGCCCAGCGGAACCTGGCCGTATTGAGCAGGCCTCCCCCTGCTCCCAAGCCAGGCCCCGCCGGGTAAGCTGCTGTCGGCCCCGAGGTCCCGGCTGGCTGACCGCCACCCAGCGCCGGTGCCGCAGACTCACCATCGGCCATCCTCTCCCCCCCTGCCGGGCGGCCCGGAGCAGAGAGAAGCCGCAGTTCCTCCACTGGTCCCCGGGGGATTGTTCAGAAGTCCACCCGGGATCCTCCAAGCCGGCGAGACGAGCCTAAAAACAGGAGGAGGAGCTGGGCGGTTCCCAAGCGGTGGTCGGTGGGCAGTGCCACCAGACCGATTGCTCATTAGGTTCCGCCCAGACTCCTCCTGTTAAAAAAACACAGAAAAAACAGAGAGGTTAAAATGCAGGCATAGAAACAAGCATGTAAAAGCTGTAGTAAAAGTCTAAAACAGTATATAAAAACTGATAAGAACAGATACTACACTTGATCTTAGCCAAAAGGCCGAGAAGCGATAACCTGAAATGGGCGCTGGCCTGGGCGCCGGCCTCGCCGGCACAGGCCTCCCCTCCGCGGAGACAGCGCCCTTCCTTCCTTCCAGCCGTACGTACGCTCACCCTTCCCTTCGTGCCACGCCCACCCCTACGTTTATACACATTCTCATTGTACAGATTGTTGCGGCCCTGCCCGGAGGCAGAGCGCTCCAAAAAATCAATTTGACTCTTTGACGTTCCCCTCCACGGAAATCTTTAGTAAAAGGCGAAAGATTTGTGCGTGAATGAAGAGAAACCCGAGCTATAGCCATGTAGGCTCAGGCGTCCCGCTACGCCAACCTAAAGCCTAGCTCGTTTGTTCGCGGTAACAAGGGAGGAGCCTGCGGGGCTGTGGCTTGTTGGCAACATCAGGCAGGCAGGCAGGCAGGCAGGCAGGCAGGGCTGGCAGGCTATAATGGAGAGAGAGAGAGAGAGAGGAGGGGAAAAAACAGTAACAATCTCAAAAAAAAAAAAAAAAAAAAAAAAAAAAAAAGAACAAAAACGGAGGGAAAACTGCAAACCGCCGAAAGGGGAGTGGCCTCCGCTCGCACTGCATTTGTGACCAGCTGACAAGGCAGTGAGAGAGACAGAGACCACTCACTCCCCTTCATTCTTACTTATTCTGGTTTTTTTTAAAGGAGTGAGCGCTTTTGGCTGCTTTGTTTTATTTATTCACACAGACAGACAGACAGAGACAGACAGACAGACAAATCAACCAACAAATGTAAAAATAAAGTTTTATAATATTATATATATATATATATATATATATATATATATATATATATATATATATATATACATACACACACACACACACACACACACACACACACACACACACACACACACACACACACACACACACACATATTACAAATTCATTAAAATAAACAGGCTGATCATACCATACAACCAGCAACAAACTCTTTCTTTTCCACACGTTTAGGAAGGTGCACCGTTCCTGGAGGTACTGCAATACCAGGTCGATGCGTGGGGCGAACGGGGCAAGCCCCTGTTTCGCCTCCCTGTTCTAAAAATCCATTTAATATGAAGTCCTCATATAGAGGACGTATCAGATATTAAACTGATAAGAACAGATTTTTTTTTTTTTTTTTTTTTTTTTTTTTTTATTGGTTATTGTCACAAGTTTCACAATAAATGCATGTTCACAAGATTACATTTGTCTCTTTGTCATTTTTTCTGCATATGTATGTACATAAATTTGTTAAAAGAAATGGGGTTGTAGCACAAGTTTTGTTAAAACGATAAAAACATTTTTGTAATAAATAAGCAGCATCTTAAGATACGCAGATGAGTGCTTAAATTGTCTTATGAGTCAGTAATGATGCAATACAGTTTTGTATCTTATAAAACCATATTTTCAAATACACATTTTCTCCCTTACTCCCACTTGTCTGTCCCATATTATAATTGAACTGTCCATGCAGGGGGTGGTTCCACACTGGTGGCGGGAGGTGGGCGGGGGAGCCTGGTCCAGGTCACCCCGCCCACCCGGCCTCTCCAACAGCACAGACCCACTTCCAGGCCACCCAGCGGAGATCCTCTTAAACCACGGCGTGCTGCTCCTCTGTAGTAGGCCGAGAAGCGATAACCTGAAATGGGCGCTGGCCTGGGCGCCGGCCTCGCCGGCACAGGCCTCCCCTCCGCGGAGACAGCGCCCTTCCTTCCTTCCAGCCGTACGTACGCTCACCCTTCCCTTCGTGCCACGCCCACCCCTACGTTTATACACATTCTCATTGTACAGATTGTTGCGGCCCTGCCCGGAGGCAGAGCGCTCCAAAAAATCAATTTGACTCTTTGACGTTCCCCTCCACGGAAATCTTTAGTAAAAGGCGAAAGATTTGTGCGTGAATGAAGAGAAACCCGAGCTATAGCCATGTAGGCTCAGGCGTCCCGCTACGCCAACCTAAAGCCTAGCTCGTTTGTTCGCGGTAACAAGGGAGGAGCCTGCGGGGCTGTGGCTTGTTGGCAACATCAGGCAGGCAGGCAGGCAGGCAGGCAGGCAGGGCTGGCAGGCTATAATGGAGAGAGAGAGAGAGAGAGGAGGGGAAAAAACAGTAACAATCTCAAAAAAAAAAAAAAAAAAAAAAAAAAAAAAAAGAACAAAAACGGAGGGAAAACTGCAAACCGCCGAAAGGGGAGTGGCCTCCGCTCGCACTGCATTTGTGACCAGCTGACAAGGCAGTGAGAGAGACAGAGACCACTCACTCCCCTTCATTCTTACTTATTCTGGTTTTTTTTAAAGGAGTGAGCGCTTTTGGCTGCTTTGTTTTATTTATTCACACAGACAGACAGACAGAGACAGACAGACAGACAAATCAACCAACAAATGTAAAAATAAAGTTTTATAATATTATATATATATATATATATATATATATATATATATATATATATATATATATATACATACACACACACACACACACACACACACACACACACACACACACACACACACACACACACACACACACACATATTACAAATTCATTAAAATAAACAGGCTGATCATACCATACAACCAGCAACAAACTCTTTCTTTTCCACACGTTTAGGAAGGTGCACCGTTCCTGGAGGTACTGCAATACCAGGTCGATGCGTGGGGCGAACGGGGCAAGCCCCTGTTTCGCCTCCCTGTTCTAAAAATCCATTTAATATGAAGTCCTCATATAGAGGACGTATCAGATATTAAACTGATAAGAACAGATACTACACTTGATCTTAGCCAAAAGGCCGAGAAGCGATAACCTGAAATGGGCGCTGGCCTGGGCGCCGGCCTCGCCGGCACAGGCCTCCCCTCCGCGGAGACAGCGCCCTTCCTTCCTTCCAGCCGTACGTACGCTCACCCTTCCCTTCGTGCCACGCCCACCCCTACGTTTATACACATTCTCATTGTACAGATTGTTGCGGCCCTGCCCGGAGGCAGAGCGCTCCAAAAAATCAATTTGACTCTTTGACGTTCCCCTCCACGGAAATCTTTAGTAAAAGGCGAAAGATTTGTGCGTGAATGAAGAGAAACCCGAGCTATAGCCATGTAGGCTCAGGCGTCCCGCTACGCCAACCTAAAGCCTAGCTCGTTTGTTCGCGGTAACAAGGGAGGAGCCTGCGGGGCTGTGGCTTGTTGGCAACATCAGGCAGGCAGGCAGGCAGGCAGGCAGGCAGGGCTGGCAGGCTATAATGGAGAGAGAGAGAGAGAGAGGAGGGGAAAAAACAGTAACAATCTCAAAAAAAAAAAAAAAAAAAAAAAAAAAAAAAGAACAAAAACGGAGGGAAAACTGCAAACCGCCGAAAGGGGAGTGGCCTCCGCTCGCACTGCATTTGTGACCAGCTGACAAGGCAGTGAGAGAGACAGAGACCACTCACTCCCCTTCATTCTTACTTATTCTGGTTTTTTTTAAAGGAGTGAGCGCTTTTGGCTGCTTTGTTTTATTTATTCACACAGACAGACAGACAGAGACAGACAGACAGACAAATCAACCAACAAATGTAAAAATAAAGTTTTATAATATTATATATATATATATATATATATATATATATATATATATATATATATATATATACATACACACACACACACACACACACACACACACACACACACACACACACACACACACACACACACACACATATTACAAATTCATTAAAATAAACAGGCTGATCATACCATACAACCAGCAACAAACTCTTTCTTTTCCACACGTTTAGGAAGGTGCACCGTTCCTGGAGGTACTGCAATACCAGGTCGATGCGTGGGGCGAACGGGGCAAGCCCCTGTTTCGCCTCCCTGTTCTAAAAATCCATTTAATATGAAGTCCTCATATAGAGGACGTATCAGATATTAAACTGATAAGAACAGATTTTTTTTTTTTTTTTGACAATGTTTATTGAGTCTTTACACCAATAAATACAACGTCACTTTTATGTTAAAAAAACAGCATACACATTGGATAAAAAGATGGTTAAAAGACACAATCGTCATGCATTTTAAAACCATTTTTACAATCTTTTCTCTTTTAAAAGCCACATCCTTGCATCTGTTAAAATAGTACATAAAAGGTTTTATTATAGAAGCATTTTAAAAGCCCTTAAAGTCCAAAACAGTTTAATATCATAAAACCTTTTCAATGTCAAATTCACTACTTTGTGTATTGTCCTTTTCAGATGTATTGCAAACCCTGCTCCCCCCCGTCCAAGACCACAAGGAGAGAGGAAGGCGGAGATGAACCCAGCCGGGAGGCCGAGGTGCGTGCATCCGCAGCTCCTCCCGCCCTCCGTCGAGGTCCCTTCCTGTGCGTCTCCAGAGGAAGTCCTCCCCTGAGCCCGCTGTCTCCTTTCAGGCATCCCTGTCCCCTCAGGAAACGTCGGCGGGAGCCCCGGTCGGTGGTGGCAGGGACCCCCCTGCGTGTGACCTCGGCCCCCTCCTCCAAATGGCGACGCCCGGCGCCACCTGCAGCGTTGTTGTTACCATCCTTTTCATAGCGTGGAGGGGCACCGTGACGCGCTTCCCCACCAGCAGGTTGCGGGAGGTCCACAGTGCGGCCGTCACGCTTGTAAGGGTGAGCCAGAGTGCCTTGAATTCTTTTGATGGTAACTTTTCTACACCCTGGCCCACCCCGTTCACCGCTAACCGGTAACTTTGCGGGTGGACCTCCCCTGCTGGCAGGCTTGGGCATTCCAGGGGGCCGATCGCGGCCCACAGGTCCCTGGCCACGCTGCACTCCCAAAGGACGTGCCGCACGGTCTCAGGCTGGCCGCAGCCTGGCCGTGGGCACACTGCCGTTGCCCCCATGCCCCGGGAGTGCATCACCGCCCGGACCGGGAGGACTTCATGGGCCACCATCCAGGTAAGGTCCTTCTGTTTGTTCCGGAGGGCCGGGTGGGCCGCATTCGCCCACACTCTCCGAGCCTCCGCCGTCGTCATCCCCACCACTCTGCTCACCTCCTCACGATCCTGAACAAGGGAGACCAGGGTTTTAGCATTTGTCATTTCTTGTACTGTGCATTTCTCCAAATCATACTTTTTTAAGAATTTTTTAATAAAAAGGTACTCGTGTGGCAGTTTAAAAGATACTGGCGTTCTCAGGTCTGGTTTTAAAATGCCTATGGTTTGCAAATAAGACCCCATCCAGAACCGAGCCATGATGGCTGTCTTGGTCCTGGATGGGGAAGTCGCATGTGCTATGTGTGCTGCTGTAAATTTGCTGCCTAAAAACAGGTGGGGGTCTGGGAGCCCCTTCCCTCCATTTTCAGGTCTCTTCTTTACTGTCTCTCTTCTCAGGCGCTCCCACTTGGACCCCCACAGGAAGTAAAAGATCGCCCGATCCAAACCTAAAAGAAAGCTCCTTGGAGGACTAAAAACAGAGCACAGTAATAAAAGCAAAGGTAAGATCACTGCTTTTATTACTAAAATTTTCCCTTCTAAAGTCAATTGTCGTAATCCCCACAGTCCAAGTCTCTGTCTAACTTTCCCTAAGGTTGTTGTCCAATTTCCACTCCCTCCTCCTGCCCGGTCAAATTTCACCCCTAAAATCCTGATGTTTGTTTCTTTAAAATTTACCCCTAAAACAGTTGGTACGTTCGTCCATGGTCCAAAGAGCTGTGCCTCAGTCTTGTCTCGGTTCAGTTTGGCTCCAGAGGCCCTCCCAAACCATTCTGTTACCTCTAGGGTCCTCTGGGCTGACACCATATCGGTGCATAAAACTGTCACGTCATCCATATATAGTGAACATGTCACCGTCAGTCCCCCTGGCAGAGTCAGTCCGTTGATCCATTGGTCCCTTCTCAAGATTTGCGCCAGTGGTTCCATGCATGTGACGAACAGGAGCGGGGATAAGGGACAACCCTGCCGTACTCCTGAGCGAATAGTAATCGCCTTGGAGAGGTGCCCATTTACCAGAATTCTGCTATTGATGTCGTTATACAGCAGGCCCACCCATGCTATAAACCTCCCCGGGAACCCCATCTTTTGCAGTACCTGAAACAGGTACTGGTGTGAGACCCGATCAAAAGCTTTTTCGAAATCTAAATTTAGTGCTAATAACCGGATGTTTCTGTCTCTCACATAACAGATGGAGTCACGGATCAGGATCAAGTTGTCCGTGATCCTCCGCCCCGGCACTGCGCAAGCTTGATCTGGGTGAATCACGTCTTCTAAAACCAATGACATTCGTCTTGCTAAAATTCTGCTAAAAAGCTTACAATCAACGTTTAAAAGTGTGATAGGTCTCCAATTTCTGATCTCTGATTTTTCTCCTTTTTTGTGCAGCAGAGTCACTATCCCTGACCTAAAACTGTCAGGTAAAACGTCACAAGTCTGGAAGTCTGTAAAAATACATAAAAGGTCCCCTACTAAAATGTCCCAAAAGGTTCTATAAAACTCCACGGGGAGCCCATCCTCTCCCGGGGACTTCCCTGTTTTAAAACCTTTTAAAACATTTTGTAGCTCTTCTGTCGTAAAATCTGTGGTTAAAAGTTCTTTATCTTTTACTGTGTTTTCCAGGAACTGTATCACTTCATTCATTGTATCTGTGTTTGTCTGTTTTTCCCCATATAATTCCTCATAAAATTTTTCCACCACCCCCATGATCCCTTGGTTTGTGTTTATTGTTTGGCTCTCTTCTTTTAATTCGGTAATCCCTCCCCCCCGTGCCATTGTTTTCTTAAAAAAGTATCGTGTACATTTTTCTCCATCTTCTAATTCCTGCTCTTTACACAACATAATATGTGCTTTGCTCTTCTCCTCCATTAAAAGCCTCATTTCTTCTTTTACTTGTTTTATCTCATCTTTAAAATCCTGACCATGGTTTTCCAAATTAAAATACCTCTGCAACCGTTTTTGCAGCCCCAACATGCGTCTTTCCTGTTTTTTCTTTTTAAAACTTCCCACCCTTCTAAAAAAAGTCTTGGTCCTCCCCTTAACCATCTCCCACCATTGTGCTCGTGTACTGTACAAGTCTTGGAGGGACTGCCAAAGCTTGTACTGCTCCCTGTAGTCTTCCCTTATTTCTTCTTCCAACAACAGGGAGCAGTTCAGCTTCCACAGCCCTCCCCCTGCCGTCACATCTGTGGGAAAGGATAGGGTGCAAGATAGCATGGCGTGATCTGAAAAAAAAGCAGGAGTTAATCTAGCATCCAATGGCGGGCAGTCACGAGTAAAGATGTAGTCTATGCGGGAGGCCCGGGACCCATCACCACTTGACCAGGTGAAGCCCTCCTCCCGTGGATGCATGGTCCGGTAACAGTCGACTAATTTAAAATCCACTTTCAGGTTGGTCAACCTCCCAGACGTTTTATCTAATTTAAAACCATCTCCCACATTTTTTCTGTCTTTCCCAGTTAAAACACAGTTAAAATCCCCGCCCACTATCAAAGGATCCCTCCCCAGCATGTGGGGCTGCAAATCCCCAAACAATTCGTACCTTTCTTCTTTTTCATTAAAACCATACACATTTAAAACCTTAAAATCCCTCCCTAAAAAATGCAAATTGGCTAAAAGGGCCCGCCCATCCCTCACCACGGTGCAGTCCTTCACCACAATCCTAGGATTCTTAATTAAAATTGCAACACCATCAGCCTTATTGTAGTGCGATCCACTCCAGAGGGAGGGACCTGCAGCCCAACGCTGCTCCCACTCTCTGTAAGATTTCAGAAATGGGATCGCACACTCTTGTATTAAAAACACATCTGCATTTACTGTTTCTAAAAATGACAGAATACTCTGTGCTCTTAGGGGTGCCTTCACACTTCTCACATTTATGGTGACGATTGTGAGAGACATGAGCACGTTTAAAAGAAGGAAAAAACCCAACATCGTGGTCATACAGGGATAATACCTTTTAAAACAATAAAATCCATAAAAACCTAGTCGTCTTCCTCAATTCCTAAAACCACCTCCATTTTCTTCCTGCTGGGGTGGAAAAAATCCAGTACTGGGGTGTACTCTACCTCTGTTCGGGTGGGGGTGGAGGTTCTCTCTCTCCCCGGTAGATGTAGGAAGGAGACCTCGTTTGGTGAGCCACCCGGCCAACAAGGGTCTGACCTCTCTGATGGAGGGGTGTCCTCGTCTGCTGCAGCTCTCTGCTTTTTCTCCGTCTCGTCTGTCAAAGGAGACTCCGCCGGCCTTTTTCCCACCTGGGCACTCGGGAGCCAGGTGTCTAGCTCCCCCTCTGAGCCTTGTGTGCTCATTTCTCCTGTTGTTGGGGGTGAATAGAAAAAGTTGTCCCCCCCCCCAATTCCCTCTTCCATACTTATTTCACATTGTTCAGATTGTGGGCTTACCTCTGGGTCCTTCTCTGGTTCCTTCTGTTTGTCAGCCATTTTCTTTTTTGCCTTGCTGTTCTCCGCCATTTTGTCCCTTTTTGCCCCACTACTTGGCCCCTCCCCTTTTTCCTGTTCCCCTCCCCCTCCCTCCTGTCTATGCATGGCCGGCCCCTCTCTTACCTGGTCCGATTTTTTCTGAGCCTGGGGAGGGGGTGGGGTTTTCCCTGCTGGTTCCGCCCTTGGCTCCTCCCCTTCCTGCTTCTTCTTCTCCTCAGCCATCTTGTCTCCTTGTGTACCATGCTGGGCGGCCATCTTGGTTGTTTTAAGCTTGTTAGCAAACGATTGTGGGCAGTCTCTAAAGAGATGGTTATCGGCTCCACACAAATTACATTTTCTGCCATTGGGACATGCCTCAAATGTGTGCCCGGTTTCTCTGCATTTGCCACAGAAAACTTTGGAGCATGCCTCCGCTAAGTGCCCCATCTCCCCGCACCTCCTACAAACCTTGGGCATTCCCTGATAAAAAATATAACCCCTGTTTTCCCCCAATACAATTGTTTGTGGCACTGCTTTTAACCCCATGTATCCATTGACATCTTCCCATTGCTGTATAGGAACCCGCCAAGAACACGTCCATATACCGTCCTCGTCCACCATTTTTACTGCATTCCCTGTTACAGTGCAATATCTGCCAAGCCAAGCACAAATATCCTCTGGGCTCACTGTCTCATTAAACATTCTTACCGTCGCCGTCTTTCTTGTATAGTCCGTCAATTTTTCTATTTTAAACAGTTCAAAGTGTTCCTTTACCTCTTGCAACCTCATCCAATACGTATTCAAAAAAGCCGCTGTGCAAAAACTTACATCAAAACCTTTATTCTGTGGGAGTGTTATGATACAATTTAGCTCTATTGGGCTAGCCCCAAGAATTCCCTGCACATATTTTCTAGAAAAGTCGAGTCTAGAGGGTATAGTTAGTCCGTCAGTCCTTGGTAAAAAAGAGAAGCGCACACTGTGGTGCCTCCTAGTGCCGGCACGGGCAGCCGACATGTTGGAGGCACCACCCCTAAAATTCACTACTAAAAAGTCCAATAAATAGTCAAATAAATAGTCAAATAAATAGCTAAAAACCAGTCTAAAAGTTGTAAAAATAGTTCAAAACAAGTCTAAGATCACAGTTTAAGAACAAATTTTAGTTAAACCTTGTAAAAAAAGGAATTCCTAAAACAGTTCTAAAAACTCACTTACCTTGTTCTTGAACTTTAAAGATTTCCACACTGACCGTGTAGAGAAGTTTTCCTTTGTAGCTTTCAGCAAAGCCTACAGCTCCAAAGGTCGATCCCCGTCTCGTCCTCTTGATCTTAGCCAAAAGGCCGAGAAGCGATAACCTGAAATGGGCGCTGGCCTGGGCGCCGGCCTCGCCGGCACAGGCCTCCCCTCCGCGGAGACAGCGCCCTTCCTTCCTTCCAGCCGTACGTACGCTCACCCTTCCCTTCGTGCCACGCCCACCCCTACGTTTATACACATTCTCATTGTACAGATTGTTGCGGCCCTGCCCGGAGGCAGAGCGCTCCAAAAAATCAATTTGACTCTTTGACGTTCCCCTCCACGGAAATCTTTAGTAAAAGGCGAAAGATTTGTGCGTGAATGAAGAGAAACCCGAGCTATAGCCATGTAGGCTCAGGCGTCCCGCTACGCCAACCTAAAGCCTAGCTCGTTTGTTCGCGGTAACAAGGGAGGAGCCTGCGGGGCTGTGGCTTGTTGGCAACATCAGGCAGGCAGGCAGGCAGGCAGGCAGGCAGGGCTGGCAGGCTATAATGGAGAGAGAGAGAGAGAGAGGAGGGGAAAAAACAGTAACAATCTCAAAAAAAAAAAAAAAAAAAAAAAAAAAAAAAGAACAAAAACGGAGGGAAAACTGCAAACCGCCGAAAGGGGAGTGGCCTCCGCTCGCACTGCATTTGTGACCAGCTGACAAGGCAGTGAGAGAGACAGAGACCACTCACTCCCCTTCATTCTTACTTATTCTGGTTTTTTTTAAAGGAGTGAGCGCTTTTGGCTGCTTTGTTTTATTTATTCACACAGACAGACAGACAGAGACAGACAGACAGACAAATCAACCAACAAATGTAAAAATAAAGTTTTATAATATTATATATATATATATATATATATATATATATATATATATATATATATATATATACATACACACACACACACACACACACACACACACACACACACACACACACACACACACACACACACACACACATATTACAAATTCATTAAAATAAACAGGCTGATCATACCATACAACCAGCAACAAACTCTTTCTTTTCCACACGTTTAGGAAGGTGCACCGTTCCTGGAGGTACTGCAATACCAGGTCGATGCGTGGGGCGAACGGGGCAAGCCCCTGTTTCGCCTCCCTGTTCTAAAAATCCATTTAATATGAAGTCCTCATATAGAGGACGTATCAGATATTAAACTGATAAGAACAGATACTACACTTGATCTTAGCCAAAAGGCCGAGAAGCGATAACCTGAAATGGGCGCTGGCCTGGGCGCCGGCCTCGCCGGCACAGGCCTCCCCTCCGCGGAGACAGCGCCCTTCCTTCCTTCCAGCCGTACGTACGCTCACCCTTCCCTTCGTGCCACGCCCACCCCTACGTTTATACACATTCTCATTGTACAGATTGTTGCGGCCCTGCCCGGAGGCAGAGCGCTCCAAAAAATCAATTTGACTCAATTTGATCGCTTCTCGGCCTTTTGGCTAAGATCAAGGGGCGGAGACAGCGATCGACCCTTGGGGTTTGAGAACCGGATTACTGGTTACTCAAAGAATCCAGAGGGTTTCCTTTTTCAAATTTCTTGTGTGAAAATTTAACGGTTTTTGCTTTAATTTTGTAGGGTGTTCTTTTTCACAGGTTGTGGTTGGGTGAATTTCCTTTTAAAGACAAGGTAAGTCCTTTTTCTGGGTTTTGGTAGGTTTTATTGGCTTGTGGCATAGGGTTTTTACAAATTTTAAAATTTTAAATCCTTTTAAGTTTTAAAGTTTTAAAATTTTAAAATTGACAGAGTCTGTTAGTCCATTAAAAAGTTAAAAAGCTGTGGGTGCCTCCACCATGTCGGCCGCTCGGCCTGGCGTGAGGAGGCACCACAGTGTGCGGTTTTATTTCATGTCAGATAAGGAGGGCAAGCTGCTTCATATGTCTCGGCTTGATTTTTCAAGAAAATTGATACAGGGGGTGTTGGGTTTCAAACCTGAAATGATAAATTGTATCATATCTTTGCCACAAAACAAGGGTTTTGACGTGAGCTTTGGATCTCAGACACTGCTAAATGAGTTTTGGAGAAAATATGAGGGACTACAGGAACATTTTAAAATGTTCAATTTAGAAAAATTGTCAGACCATACTAGGAAGGTAGTAATTGTAAAGATGTTTAATGAAATTGTAAGTGGACAGGACATTTGTCAATGGTTGTGTAGGTACTGCTATGTAATGGGTGCACCGGTGAAGGTTTTGGATGAGGACAGAATTTGGAACTGTACATGGAGGGTACCGATAAGACAGTGGGAAGATGCCAACGGTTATATGGGTTTGAAGCATTTGCCACAAATGATTGTCTTGGGGGAGAACAGAGGTTACATTCACTATCAGGGGATGCCCAAAACATGCCGCAAGTGTGGTGAAATGGGGCATTTAGCTGAAGCATGTACCCAGAAAGTTTGTGGTAAATGTAGAGAAATAGGGCACTCCTTTCATGAGTGCCCAAATGGCAGAAAGTGCAACCTCTGTGGGGAAAATACTCACCTCTTCAGAGATTGCCCACTCTCCTTTGCCAACAAATTAAAAAGGGCAAAGATGGCGGAAGACAAAATGGAGGAAAACAAAATGGCTGAAAAGCAGCATGGTCAAGAGGTAAATGAGGAGGCCGGGGAAGAAGGGGCGGGGCCAGAGGTTTTGGCGGGAAGGGGAGCCTCTCAGTTTCAGGAGGATGACATCCCTGAAGCTAGGGGGAGCTCACACCCAGAACAGCCGGAGAAAAGCAAGGAAGAAGAAAGGGTGGAGGAAGTTGGGGAAAAAGCTGATCCACCCTCAATGCAGACAGACTCAGAGGTAAGTTCATCGGGTTTGGAGGGAGAATTGGAAGTGTCGTTCCCATGTGCACAGATGACAAAAAGACCGGCAGAGTCTCCTCTAGCGGACAACACAGAGAAAAAGCAGAGACCGGCAGCGGATGAGGATACTCCTTCTCTAGAGAGATCCGACCCCTGCTGGCCAGGCAGTTCACCAAACGAGGTATCTTTTCTACACCTCCCACCAAGAGGAGGAGCATCGACTCCCAACCGAACTGAGGTAGAAGACTTTCCAGTCCTAGACTTCTTTCACCCTGGCAGAAGGAAAATGGAAGTGGTTTTAGGAATGGATTTAGACTAGTTTTAATGGATTTTATTGTGTTGAAATGTTTCTAGTTCCGTTTGCTTTTAGGTCAGCCAAGAATGTTGTGGTTTTACCTCCTTTTAAACGTGCTCATGTCTCTCACGATCGCCACCATTAATGTGAGGAGTGTGAGAGCACCTTTGAGAGCACAGAGCATTCTGACTTTTTTAGGAACAGTGACAGCCGATATCATTTTATTACAAGAATGTGCAATCCCCTTCCTGAGATCATACAGAGACTGGGAGCAGCGCTGGGCTGCGGGTCCCTCTCTCTGGAGTGGGTCGCACTACAACAAGTCAGATGGTGTTGCTATTTTAATAAATAACCCTAGACTTGTGGTGAAGGACTGCACTGTGGTGAGTGATGGGCGGGCCATTTTAGCTAATTTGCATTTTTTAGGGAGGGATTTTAAAGTCTTAAATGTGTATGGTTTTAATGAAAAAGAGGAAAGATATGGTTTGCTGGAGGATTTGCAGCCCCACATGCTGGGGAGGGATCCGATAGTAGTGGGTGGGGATTTTAATTGTGTTTTAACTAAGAAAGACAGGAGGAATGTGGGAGAGAGTTTTAAACTAGACAAAACATCGGGAAGATTGGCAAATCTGATAACTGATTTTAATTTAGTGGACTGTTACAGGACCATGCATCCACGGGAGGAGGGCTTCACCTGGTCGAGTGGTGATGGTTCCCGGGCCTCCAGAATTGACTACATCCTCACACGTGACTGCCCACCATCAGATGCTAGATTGATCCCCATGTTTTTCTCAGACCACGCCTTACTGTCTTGCACCCTTTCTTTCCCCACAGATGTGACGATAGGGGGAGGGCTGTGGAAGCTGAACTGCTCCCTGCTGCAGGATGAAGGGGTGAGAGACGAATACAGGGAGCAGTACAGACTTTGGCAGTCCCTCCAAGACCTGTACGATTCACGTGCACAGTGGTGGGAGATGGTAAAGGGAAGGACCAAGACGTTTTTTAAAAGGGTGGGAACTTTTAAAAAGAAAAAACAGAAAAGGCGCATGATGGGGCTGCAAAGAAGGTTACAGAGGTATTTTAATCTGGTAAACCAAGGGTTTGATTTTAATGAGGAAATAAAACAGGTAAGAGAAGAAATGAGACTTTTAATGGAGGAGGTAAGCAAAAGACATATAATGACTTGTAAAGAACAGGAACTAGAAGAGGGGGAAAAATGTACAAGATATTTTTTTAAGAAAACAGTGGCGCGGGGAGGAGGGGTTACTAAATTACAAGATGGAGACAAAATAATGAATACAAATCATGGGATCATGGGGGTGGTAGAAAGGTTTTATGAAGATTTATATGGTGAAAAGAAAACACACAAAACAACAATGGAAGAAGTGACCAATTTATTGGAAAATAAAATTAAAGATGATGAACTTTTAACTACAGATTTTACGACAGAGGAACTACAAAATGTTTTAAAAGGTTTTAAAACAGGGAAGTCCCCGGGAGAGGATGGGCTCCCCGTGGAGTTTTACAAAACCTTTTGGGACATTTTAGTAGGGGACCTTTTATGTATTTTTACAGACTTCCAGACTTGTGACGTTTTACCCGACAGTTTTAGGTCAGGGATAGTGACTCTGCTGCACAAAAAAGGGGAAAAATCAGAGATCAGCAATTGGAGACCTATCACACTTTTAAACGTCGATTGTAAGCTTTTTAGCAGAATTTTAGCAAGACGAATGTCATTGGTTTTAGAAGACGTGATTCACCCAGATCAAGCTTGCGCAGTGCCGGGGCGGAGGATCACGGACAACTTGATCCTGATCCGTGACTCCATCTGTTATGTGAGAGACAGAAACATTCGGTTATTAGCATTAAATTTAGATTTCGAAAAAGCTTTTGATCGGGTCTCACACCAGTACCTGTTTCAGGTACTGCAAAAGATGGGGTTCCCCGGGAGGTTCATAGCATGGGTGGGCCTGTTGTACAACGACATCAATAGCAGAATTTTGGTAAATGGGCACCTCTCCAAGGCGATCACTATTCGCTCAGGAGTACGGCAGGGTTGTCCCTTATCCCCGCTCCTGTTCGTCACATGCATGGAACCACTGGCGCAAATCTTGAGAAGGGACCAATGGATCAATGGACTGACTCTGCCAGGGGGACTGACGGTGAAATGTTCATTATACATGGACGACGTGACAGTTTTATGCACAGACATGGTGTCGGCCCAGAGGACCCTAGAGGTAACAGAATGGTTTGGGAGGGCCTCTGGAGCCAAACTGAACCGAAACAAGACTGAGGCACAGCTCTTTGGACCATGGACGAACGTACCAACTGTTTTAGGGGTAAATTTTAAAGAAACAAACATCAGGATTTTAGGGGTGAAATTTGACCGGGCAGGAGGAGGGAGCGGAAATTGGACAACAACCTTAGGGAAAGTTAGACAGAGACTTGGACTGTGGGGACTAAGACAATTGACTTTAGAAGGGAAAATTTTAGTGATAAAAGCGGTGATTTTACCTCTGCTTTTATTGCTGTGCTCTGTTTTTAGTCCTCCAAGGAGCTTTCTTTTAGGTTTGGATCGGGCGATCTTCTACTTCCTGTGGGGGTCCAAGTGGGAGCGCCTGAGAAGAGAGACAGTAAAGAAGAGACCGGAAAATGGAGGGAAGGGGCTCCCAGACCCCCACCTGTTTTTAGGCAGCAAATTTACAGCAGCACATATAGAGTATGCAACATCCCCATCCAGGACCAAGACGGCCATTATGGCTCGGTTCTGGATGGGGTCCTATCTGCAAACCATAGGCATTTTAAAACCAGATTTAAGAACGCCAGTATCTTTTAAACTGCCACACGAATACCTTTTTATTAAGAAATTTTTAAAAAAGTATGAGTTGGAAAAATGCACTGTTCAAGAAATGACAAATGCTAAAACCCTGGTCTCCCTTGTTCAGGATCGTGAGGAGGTGAGCAGAGTGGTGGGGATGACGACGGCGGAGGCTCGGAGAGTGTGGGCGAACGCGGCCCACCCGGCCCTCCGGAACAAACAGAAGGACCTTACCTGGATGGTGGCCCATGAAGTCCTCCCGGTCCGGGCGGTGATGCACTCCCGGGGCATGGGGGCAACGGCAGTGTGCCCACGGCCAGGCTGCGGCCAGCCTGAGACCGTGCGGCACGTCCTTTGGGAGTGCAGCGTGGCCAGGGACCTGTGGGCCGCGATCGGCCCCCTGGAATGCCCAAGCCTGCCAGCAGGGGAGGTCCACCCGCAAAGTTACCGGTTAGCGGTGAACGGGGTGGGCCAGGGTGTAGAAAAGTTACCATCAAAAGAATTCGAGGCACTCTGGCTCACCCTTACAAGCGTGACGGCCGCACTGTGGACCTCCCGCAACCTGCTGGTGGGGAAGCGCGTCACGGTGCCCCTCCACGCTATGAAAAAGATGGTAACAACAACGCTGCAGGTGGCGCCGGGCGTCGCCATTTGGAGGAGGGGGCCGAGGTCACACGCAGGGGGGTCCCTGCCACCACCGACCGGGGCTCCCGCCGACGTTTCCTGAGGGGACAGGGATGCCTGAAAGGAGACAGCGGGCTCAGGGGAGGATTTCCTCTGGAGACGCACAGGAAGGGACCTCGACGGAGGGCGGGAGGAGCTGCGGATGCACGCACCTCGGCCTCCCGGCTGGGTTCATCTCTGCCTTCCTCTCTCCTTGTGGTCTTGGACGGGGGGGAGCAGGGTTTGCAATACATCTGAAAAGGACAATACACAAAGTAGTGAATTTGACATTGAAAAGGTTTTATGATATTAAACTGTTTTGGACTTTAAGGGCTTTTAAAATGCTTCTATAATGAAACCTTTTATGTACTATTTTAACAGATGCAAGGATGTGGCTTTTAAAAGAGAAAAGATTGTAAAAATGGTTTTAAAATGCATGAATATTGTGTCTTTTAACCATCTTTTTATCTAATGTGTATGCTGCTTTTAACATAAAAGTGACGTTGTATCTATTGGTGTAAAGTATCAATAAACATTGTCAAAAAAAAAAAAAATCTGTTCTTATCAGTTTAATATCTGATACGTCCTCTATATGAGGACTTCATATTAAATGGATTTTTAGAACAGGGAGGCGAAACAGGGGCTTGCCCCGTTCGCCCCACGCATCGACCTGGTATTGCAGTACCTCCAGGAACGGTGCACCTTCCTAAACGTGTGGAAAAGAAAGAGTTTGTTGCTGGTTGTATGGTATGATCAGCCTGTTTATTTTAATGAATTTGTAATATGTGTGTGTGTGTGTGTGTGTGTGTGTGTGTGTGTGTGTGTGTGTGTGTGTGTGTATGTATATATATATATATATATATATATATATATATATATATATATATATATATAATATTATAAAACTTTATTTTTACATTTGTTGGTTGATTTGTCTGTCTGTCTGTCTCTGTCTGTCTGTCTGTGTGAATAAATAAAACAAAGCAGCCAAAAGCGCTCACTCCTTTAAAAAAAACCAGAATAAGTAAGAATGAAGGGGAGTGAGTGGTCTCTGTCTCTCTCACTGCCTTGTCAGCTGGTCACAAATGCAGTGCGAGCGGAGGCCACTCCCCTTTCGGCGGTTTGCAGTTTTCCCTCCGTTTTTGTTCTTTTTTTTTTTTTTTTTTTTTTTTGAGATTGTTACTGTTTTTTCCCCTCCTCTCTCTCTCTCTCTCTCCATTATAGCCTGCCAGCCCTGCCTGCCTGCCTGCCTGCCTGCCTGCCTGATGTTGCCAACAAGCCACAGCCCCGCAGGCTCCTCCCTTGTTACCGCGAACAAACGAGCTAGGCTTTAGGTTGGCGTAGCGGGACGCCTGAGCCTACATGGCTATAGCTCGGGTTTCTCTTCATTCACGCACAAATCTTTCGCCTTTTACTAAAGATTTCCGTGGAGGGGAACGTCAAAGAGTCAAATTGATTTTTTGGAGCGCTCTGCCTCCGGGCAGGGCCGCAACAATCTGTACAATGAGAATGTGTATAAACGTAGGGGTGGGCGTGGCACGAAGGGAAGGGTGAGCGTACGTACGGCTGGAAGGAAGGAAGGGCGCTGTCTCCGCGGAGGGGAGGCCTGTGCCGGCGAGGCCGGCGCCCAGGCCAGCGCCCATTTCAGGTTATCGCTTCTCGGCCTTTTGGCTAAGATCAAGTGTAGTATCTGTTCTTATCAGTTTAATATCTGATACGTCCTCTATATGAGGACTTCATATTAAATGGATTTTTAGAACAGGGAGGCGAAACAGGGGCTTGCCCCGTTCGCCCCACGCATCGACCTGGTATTGCAGTACCTCCAGGAACGGTGCACCTTCCTAAACGTGTGGAAAAGAAAGAGTTTGTTGCTGGTTGTATGGTATGATCAGCCTGTTTATTTTAATGAATTTGTAATATGTGTGTGTGTGTGTGTGTGTGTGTGTGTGTGTGTGTGTGTGTGTGTGTGTGTGTGTGTGTATGTATATATATATATATATAT
The DNA here is from genome assembly GCF_052324685.1 of Brachyhypopomus gauderio. Lineage (NCBI taxonomy): Eukaryota > Metazoa > Chordata > Actinopteri > Gymnotiformes > Hypopomidae > Brachyhypopomus > Brachyhypopomus gauderio. The sequence goes on from NW_027506957.1 coordinate 289,121, forward strand.
ATATATATATATATATATATATATATATATATAATATTATAAAACTTTATTTTTACATTTGTTGGTTGATTTGTCTGTCTGTCTGTCTCTGTCTGTCTGTCTGTGTGAATAAATAAAACAAAGCAGCCAAAAGCGCTCACTCCTTTAAAAAAAACCAGAATAAGTAAGAATGAAGGGGAGTGAGTGGTCTCTGTCTCTCTCACTGCCTTGTCAGCTGGTCACAAATGCAGTGCGAGCGGAGGCCACTCCCCTTTCGGCGGTTTGCAGTTTTCCCTCCGTTTTTGTTCTTTTTTTTTTTTTTTTTTTTTTTTGAGATTGTTACTGTTTTTTCCCCTCCTCTCTCTCTCTCTCTCTCCATTATAGCCTGCCAGCCCTGCCTGCCTGCCTGCCTGCCTGCCTGCCTGATGTTGCCAACAAGCCACAGCCCCGCAGGCTCCTCCCTTGTTACCGCGAACAAACGAGCTAGGCTTTAGGTTGGCGTAGCGGGACGCCTGAGCCTACATGGCTATAGCTCGGGTTTCTCTTCATTCACGCACAAATCTTTCGCCTTTTACTAAAGATTTCCGTGGAGGGGAACGTCAAAGAGTCAAATTGATTTTTTGGAGCGCTCTGCCTCCGGGCAGGGCCGCAACAATCTGTACAATGAGAATGTGTATAAACGTAGGGGTGGGCGTGGCACGAAGGGAAGGGTGAGCGTACGTACGGCTGGAAGGAAGGAAGGGCGCTGTCTCCGCGGAGGGGAGGCCTGTGCCGGCGAGGCCGGCGCCCAGGCCAGCGCCCATTTCAGGTTATCGCTTCTCGGCCTTTTGGCTAAGATCAAGAGGTCGGGACTGGGATCGACTTTCAGGGCAGGAGGCGCTTTGGCGGCGAAAAGCTCTGGAAGGGAAATTTTCTCTACACGGTTTCGTGTGACTGCTGGAAAAAGAGGTCAAAGTACAAGGTAAGTAAATTTTAGAACTTTTTTAGGAGACTCTTATTTTAGGGACTGTCTAATTTAGTTCTTAATTTGCTTTTAGACTTGTTTTGATCCCTTTTACAGCCCTTTTACCTTTTTTACCTTTTTAGTTATTTATTGGAGAACTTTTTAGTGTGTTGTCTGTGAATTCCAAGTGGTGGTGCCTCCACCATGTCGGCTCCTCGGGCCGGTGTGAGGAGGCACCACAGTGTCCGACTCTTATTTAAAGAAGTAGAGGGGAAACTTCTTGGGATGTCGAGGTTGGACTTCTCAAGGAAGCTTCTCCAGGGTGCTCTCGGCTTTTCTGTCTCTGATTTGAACTGTTTGATTTCGCTACCAGGAAATAAGGGTTTTGATGTAAGCTTCTGCACAACACACCAGTTACAGGACTTTTGGCATAGATATGAAACGGTTAAAGACCAGTTCTCCATGTTCACAGTGGAAAAGCTTTCTGATAATTCACACAAAGTGGTGATTGTTAGAATGTTCAATGAAACTGTGACTGGAGAAGACATTAGGACATGGCTGGCCAGATTTTGCACGGTAAAAAGCCCACCTATGAAAGTGGTAGACGAGGACGGTGTATGGACAGGCTCTTGGAGAGTCCCCATACAACAGTGGGAAGACCCAGAAGGATATCTGGGTCTTAGACATCTACCCTCTATGATAGTGTTGGGTGAAAACCGGGGCTACATTTTTTATCAGGGGATGCCAAAACTGTGCCGAAAATGTGGTCGTATGGGACATTTAGCCGAGGCATGCCAGGAAGTTGTGTGTAAAAAGTGTAGAGAAATTGGGCACTCCTTCGAGGAGTGCCCAAATGGGAGATTGTGTAATCTGTGTGGAGCCAATAACCATCTGTTTAGAGATTGTCCCAGGTCCTATGCAAACAAAATGAAGGCAGCCAAGATGGCCGCCGACATGAAGGAGAAAATGGCCGCCTGGCAGCATGGTCAGAAGGCAAGGCAGCAGGAGGAAGAAGAAGGGGCGGGGCCAAGTGGAATGGCGGGAAAATCAACCAACCAGCAGGCCCCCGCCCCCAGCCAGGAGACCGAGGCAAAGGACCGGGATCAGGAAGAGGAAAAGGGAGAGAAGGAGGGACAAACAAGTGGAAAGGAAGAGACAGGAGTTGGAAAAGACAAGGAATGTGTAATGGAGACGGTGCTAGAAGAGAAAGAAGGGGTAAGTACACAAACAGGGAAGAGGCCGGCAGGGTCTCCTCTGGTGGACATGGTGGAGAAGAAACATCGAATGGAGCAAGACGCAACCGGGTCCTCAGAGGGGAACAGGACGTGGCCAGAAGGGTCACCAAATGGGGTATCTTTCCTAGAAATAAGGTTAAGAACACCCACACCCAAAATTGTACCACCGGAGGATTCCATAATTGAGGACACACCACCTTTCTCACCTCTCTCCCCCTTCCCCTTCCCCTCTCCACCTCCCCCTACCCCACCCCCACCCCCCCTCCCCGGGGGGCAGGAAGAGACAGAGGAGGAGGTGTCCATGGTTTAAATTTTTTAAGATTTAAGAAAAATTAAGATGCAAAGTAATATAAGAATGTTTGTACATCTCCCTTTTAAATATATGCTCATGTCTCTCACAATCGCCACCATAAATGTGAGAAGTGTGAAGGCACCCCTAAGAGCACAGAGTATTTTAACATTTTTAGAAACTGTAAATGCTGATGTGATTTTATTACAAGAGTGTGCGATCCCCTTCCGGAAATCTTACAGAGAGTGGGAGCAGCGTTGGGCTGCGGGTCCCTCCCTCTGGAGTGGGTCGCACTACAATAAGGCTGATGGTGTCGCTATTTTAATCAGAAACTCCAGGATTGTGGTGAAGGGCTGCACCGTGGTGAGGGATGGGCGGGCCCTTTTAGCTAATTTGCATTTTTTAGGGAGGGATTTTAAGGTTTTAAATGTGTATGGTTTTAATGAAAAAGAAGAGAGGTTTGAATTGTTTGGGGATTTGCAGCCCCACATGCTGGGGAGGGCTCCTTTAATAGTGGGCGGGGATTTTAACTGTGTTTTAACTAGTAAAGACAGAAAAAACGTGGGAGATGGTTTTAAATTAGATAAAACGTCTGGGAGGTTGACCAACCTGAAAGTGGATTTTAAATTAGTTGACTGTTACCGGACCATGCATCCACAGGAGGAGGGCTTCACCTGGTCGAGTGGTGATGGTTCCCGGGCCTCCAGAATTGACTACATTTTTACACGTGACTGCCCGCCATCAGATGCTAGATTGATCCCCATGTTTTTTTCAGACCACGCCTTACTGTCTTGCACCCTTTCTTTCCCCACAGATGTGACGATAGGGGGAGGGCTGTGGAAGCTAAACTGCTCCCTGTTGCTGGAAGAGGAAGTAAGAGAAGAATACAGGGAGCAGTACAAGCTCTGGCAGTCCCTCCAAGACTTGTACAGTACACGAGCACAATGGTGGGAGATGGTGAAGGGGAGGACCAAGACTTTTTTTAGAAGGGTGGGAAGTTTTAAAAAGAAGAAACAGGAAAGACGCATGTTGGGGCTGCAAAAACGGCTGCAGAGGTATTTTAATCTGGTAAATCATGGGTATGATTTTAAAGAGGAAATAAAGAAAGTAAAGGAAGAGATGATGCTTTTAACAGAGGAGATGAGCAAAAAGTATATAATGACTTGTAAAGAACAGGAATTGGAAGAAGGGGAAAAGTGTACACGGTACTTTTTTAAGAAAACTATGGCACGGGGTGGTGGGATGACTGAAGTGAAAGATGGGAATAAAAAACAGGATACAAACCATGGGATTATGGGGGTGGTAGAAAGGTTTTATGAAGATTTATATGGTGAAAAACAAACACACAACGCAACAATGGAAGAAGTGACAAATTTTTTGGAAAATACAATAAAAGATGGTGAAATTTTAATTACAGATTTTACGACAGAAGAGCTACAAAATGTTTTAAAAGGTTTTAAAACAGGGAAGTCCCCGGGAGAGGATGGGCTCCCCGTGGAGTTTTATAGAACCTTTTGGGACATTTTAGTAGGGGACCTTTTATGTATTTTTACAGACTTCCAGACTTGTGACGTTTTACCTGACAGTTTTAGGTCAGGGATAGTGACTCTGCTGCACAAAAAAGGAGAAAAATCAGAGATCAGAAATTGGAGACCTATCACACTTTTAAACGTTGATTGTAAGCTTTTTAGCAGAATTTTAGCAAGACGAATGTCATTGGTTTTAGAAGACGTGATTCACCCAGATCAAGCTTGCGCAGTGCCGGGGCGGAGGATCACGGACAACTTGATCCTGATCCGTGACTCCATCTGTTATGTGAGAGACAGAAACATTCGGTTATTAGCACTAAATTTAGATTTCGAAAAAGCTTTTGATCGGGTCTCACACCAGTACCTGTTTCAGGTACTGCAAAAGATGGGGTTCCCGGGGAGGTTTATAGCATGGGTGGGCCTGTTGTATAACGACATCAATAGCAGAATTTTGGTAAATGGGCACCTCTCCAAGGCGATTACTATTCGCTCAGGAGTACGGCAGGGTTGCCCCTTATCCCCGCTCCTGTTCGTCACATGCATAGAACCACTGGCGCAAATCTTGAGAAGGGACCAATGGATCAATGGACTGACTTTGCCAGGGGGACTGACGGTGATATGTTCATTATATATGGACGACGTGACAGTTTTATGCACAGACATGGTGTCGGCCCAGAGGACCCTAGAGGTAACAGAATGGTTTGGGGGGGCCTCTGGAGCCAAACTGAACCGAGACAAGACGGAGGCACAGCTCTTTGGACCATGGACGAACGTACCAACTGTTTTAGGGGTAAATTTTAAAGAAACCAATATCAGGATTTTAGGGGTGAAATTTGACCGGGCAGGAGGAGGGAGTGGAAACTGGATAACAACCTTAGGGAAAGTTAGACAGAGACTTGGACTATGGGGACTAAGACAATTGACTTTGGAAGGGAAAATTTTAGTAATAAAAGCAGTGATTTTACCTTTGCTTTTATTACTGTGCTCTGTTTTTAGTCCCCCAAGGCGCTTTCTTTTAGGTTTGGATCGGGCGATCTTTTACTTCCTGTGGGGGTCCAAGTGGGAGCGCCTGAGAAGAGAGACAGTAAAGAAGAGACCTGAAAATGGAGGGAAGGGGCTCCCAGACCCCCACCTGTTTTTAGGCAGCAAATTTACAGCAGCACACATAGCACATGCGACATCCCCATCCAGGACCAAGACGGCCATCATGGCTCGGTTCTGGATGGGGTCTTATTTGCAAACCATAGGCATTTTAAAACCAGACCTGAGAACGCCAGTATCTTTTAAACTGCCACACGAGTACCTTTTTATTAAGAAATTCTTAAAAAAGTATGATTTGGAGAAATGCACAGTACAAGAAATGACAAATGCTAAAACCCTGGTCTCCCTTGTTCAGGATCGTGAGGAGGTGAGCAGAGTGGTGGGGATGACGACGGAGGAGGCTCGGAGAGTGTGGGCGAATGCGGCCCACCCGGCCCTCCGGAACAAACAGAAGGACCTTACCTGGATGGTGGCCCATGAAGTCCTCCCGGTCCGGGCGGTGATGCACTCCCGGGGCATGGGGGCAACGGCAGTGTGCCCACGGCCAGGCTGCGGCCAGCCTGAGACCGTGCGGCACGTCCTTTGGGAGTGCAGCGTGGCCAGGGACCTGTGGGCCGCGATCGGCCCCCCTGGAATGCCCAAGCCTGCCAGCAGGGGAGGTCCACCCGCAAAGTTACCGGTTAGCGGTGAACGGGGTGGGCCAGGGTGTGGAAAAGTTACCATCCAAAGAATTCAAGGCACTCTGGCTCACCCTTACAAGCGTGACGGCCGCACTGTGGACCTCCCGCAACCTGCTGGTGGGGAAGCGCGTCACGGTGCCCCTCCACGCTATGAAAAGGATGGTAACAACAACGCTGCAGGTGGCGCCGGGCGTCGCCATTTGGAGGAGGGGGCCGAGGTCACACGCAGGGAGGTCCCTGCCACCACCGACCGGGGCTCCCGCCGACGTTTCCTGAGGGGACAAGGATGCCTGAAAGGAGACAGCGGGCACAGGGGAGGACTTCCTCTGGAGACGCACAGGAAGGGGCCTCGACGGAGGGCGGGAGGAGCCGCAGATGCACGCACCCCACCTCCCGGCTGGCTTCATCCCTGCCTTCCTCTCTCTTCGGGGTCCTGGGCAGGGGGGAACAGGGTTGTAATGCATATGAAAAGGACAATGCAAAATGTACTAATTATGAGGTTAAAAGGTTTTTATAATATTAAACTGTTCTGGACTTTTAAGCATTTTAAGATGCTTCTATATTAAAAACCTTTTAATGTACTATTGCAATAAATGTATAAATGTGGCCTTTTAAAAATGATGAAGTTTGTATGAATGGTTTTAAAATGTATGTTTGCAATGTTTTTTATCCATGCTTTTATCCAATATGTATGCTGTCTTTTTAAAAATATAAGTGACTTTGTATTTATTGGTGAAATGTATCAATAAACTTTGTCAAAAAAAAAAAAAATCTGTTCTTATCAGTTTAATATCTGATACGTCCTCTATATGAGGACTTGAGGACTTCATATTAAATGGATTTTTAGAACAGGGAGGCGAAACAGGGGCTTGCCCCGTTCGCCCCACGCATCGACCTGGTATTGCAGTACCTCCAGGAACGGTGCACCTTCCTAAACGTGTGGAAAAGAAAGAGTTTGTTGCTGGTTGTATGGTATGATCAGCCTGTTTATTTTAATGAATTTGTAATATGTGTGTGTGTGTGTGTGTGTGTGTGTGTGTGTGTGTGTGTGTGTGTGTGTGTGTGTGTGTGTGTATGTATATATATATATATATATATATATATATATATATATATATAATATTATAAAACTTTATTTTTACATTTGTTGGTTGATTTGTCTGTCTGTCTGTCTCTGTCTGTCTGTCTGTGTGAATAAATAAAACAAAGCAGCCAAAAGCGCTCACTCCTTTAAAAAAAACCAGAATAAGTAAGAATGAAGGGGAGTGAGTGGTCTCTGTCTCTCTCACTGCCTTGTCAGCTGGTCACAAATGCAGTGCGAGCGGAGGCCACTCCCCTTTCGGCGGTTTGCAGTTTTCCCTCCGTTTTTGTTCTTTTTTTTTTTTTTTTTTTTTTTTTTTTTTTTTTGAGATTGTTACTGTTTTTTCCCCTCCTCTCTCTCTCTCTCTCTCCATTATAGCCTGCCAGCCCTGCCTGCCTGCCTGCCTGCCTGCCTGCCTGATGTTGCCAACAAGCCACAGCCCCGCAGGCTCCTCCCTTGTTACCGCGAACAAACGAGCTAGGCTTTAGGTTGGCGTAGCGGGACGCCTGAGCCTACATGGCTATAGCTCGGGTTTCTCTTCATTCACGCACAAATCTTTCGCCTTTTACTAAAGATTTCCGTGGAGGGGAACGTCAAAGAGTCAAATTGATTTTTTGGAGCGCTCTGCCTCCGGGCAGGGCCGCAACAATCTGTACAATGAGAATGTGTATAAACGTAGGGGTGGGCGTGGCACGAAGGGAAGGGTGAGCGTACGTACGGCTGGAAGGAAGGAAGGGCGCTGTCTCCGCGGAGGGGAGGCCTGTGCCGGCGAGGCCGGCGCCCAGGCCAGCGCCCATTTCAGGTTATCGCTTCTCGGCCTTTTGGCTAAGATCAAGTGTAGTATCTGTTCTTATCAGTTTAATATCTGATACGTCCTCTATATGAGGACTTCATATTAAATGGATTTTTAGAACAGGGAGGCGAAACAGGGGCTTGCCCCGTTCGCCCCACGCATCGACCTGGTATTGCAGTACCTCCAGGAACGGTGCACCTTCCTAAACGTGTGGAAAAGAAAGAGTTTGTTGCTGGTTGTATGGTATGATCAGCCTGTTTATTTTAATGAATTTGTAATATGTGTGTGTGTGTGTGTGTGTGTGTGTGTGTGTGTGTGTGTGTGTGTGTGTGTGTGTGTGTATGTATATATATATATATATATATATATATATATATATATATATATATAATATTATAAAACTTTATTTTTACATTTGTTGGTTGATTTGTCTGTCTGTCTGTCTCTGTCTGTCTGTCTGTGTGAATAAATAAAACAAAGCAGCCAAAAGCGCTCACTCCTTTAAAAAAAACCAGAATAAGTAAGAATGAAGGGGAGTGAGTGGTCTCTGTCTCTCTCACTGCCTTGTCAGCTGGTCACAAATGCAGTGCGAGCGGAGGCCACTCCCCTTTCGGCGGTTTGCAGTTTTCCCTCCGTTTTTGTTCTTTTTTTTTTTTTTTTTTTTTTTTTTTTTTTTGAGATTGTTACTGTTTTTTCCCCTCCTCTCTCTCTCTCTCTCTCCATTATAGCCTGCCAGCCCTGCCTGCCTGCCTGCCTGCCTGCCTGCCTGATGTTGCCAACAAGCCACAGCCCCGCAGGCTCCTCCCTTGTTACCGCGAACAAACGAGCTAGGCTTTAGGTTGGCGTAGCGGGACGCCTGAGCCTACATGGCTATAGCTCGGGTTTCTCTTCATTCACGCACAAATCTTTCGCCTTTTACTAAAGATTTCCGTGGAGGGGAACGTCAAAGAGTCAAATTGATTTTTTGGAGCGCTCTGCCTCCGGGCAGGGCCGCAACAATCTGTACAATGAGAATGTGTATAAACGTAGGGGTGGGCGTGGCACGAAGGGAAGGGTGAGCGTACGTACGGCTGGAAGGAAGGAAGGGCGCTGTCTCCGCGGAGGGGAGGCCTGTGCCGGCGAGGCCGGCGCCCAGGCCAGCGCCCATTTCAGGTTATCGCTTCTCGGCCTTTTGGCTAAGATCAAGAGGTCGGGACTGGGATCGACTTTCAGGGCAGGAGGCGCTTTGGCGGCGAAAAGCTCTGGAAGGGAAATTTTCTCTACACGGTTTCGTGTGACTGCTGGAAAAAGAGGTCAAAGTACAAGGTAAGTAAATTTTAGAACTTTTTTAGGAGACTCTTATTTTAGGGACTGTCTAATTTAGTTCTTAATTTGCTTTTAGACTTGTTTTGATCCCTTTTACAGCCCTTTTACCTTTTTTACCTTTTTAGTTATTTATTGGAGAACTTTTTAGTGTGTTGTCTGTGAATTCCAAGTGGTGGTGCCTCCACCATGTCGGCTCCTCGGGCCGGTGTGAGGAGGCACCACAGTGTCCGACTCTTATTTAAAGAAGTAGAGGGGAAACTTCTTGGGATGTCGAGGTTGGACTTCTCAAGGAAGCTTCTCCAGGGTGCTCTCGGCTTTTCTGTCTCTGATTTGAACTGTTTGATTTCGCTACCAGGAAATAAGGGTTTTGATGTAAGCTTCTGCACAACACACCAGTTACAGGACTTTTGGCATAGATATGAAACGGTTAAAGACCAGTTCTCCATGTTCACAGTGGAAAAGCTTTCTGATAATTCACACAAAGTGGTGATTGTTAGAATGTTCAATGAAACTGTGACTGGAGAAGACATTAGGACATGGCTGGCCAGATTTTGCACGGTAAAAAGCCCACCTATGAAAGTGGTAGACGAGGACGGTGTATGGACAGGCTCTTGGAGAGTCCCCATACAACAGTGGGAAGACCCAGAAGGATATCTGGGTCTTAGACATCTACCCTCTATGATAGTGTTGGGTGAAAACCGGGGCTACATTTTTTATCAGGGGATGCCAAAACTGTGCCGAAAATGTGGTCGTATGGGACATTTAGCCGAGGCATGCCAGGAAGTTGTGTGTAAAAAGTGTAGAGAAATTGGGCACTCCTTCGAGGAGTGCCCAAATGGGAGATTGTGTAATCTGTGTGGAGCCAATAACCATCTGTTTAGAGATTGTCCCAGGTCCTATGCAAACAAAATGAAGGCAGCCAAGATGGCCGCCGACATGAAGGAGAAAATGGCCGCCTGGCAGCATGGTCAGAAGGCAAGGCAGCAGGAGGAAGAAGAAGGGGCGGGGCCAAGTGGAATGGCGGGAAAATCAACCAACCAGCAGGCCCCCGCCCCCAGCCAGGAGACCGAGGCAAAGGACCGGGATCAGGAAGAGGAAAAGGGAGAGAAGGAGGGACAAACAAGTGGAAAGGAAGAGACAGGAGTTGGAAAAGACAAGGAATGTGTAATGGAGACGGTGCTAGAAGAGAAAGAAGGGGTAAGTACACAAACAGGGAAGAGGCCGGCAGGGTCTCCTCTGGTGGACATGGTGGAGAAGAAACATCGAATGGAGCAAGACGCAACCGGGTCCTCAGAGGGGAACAGGACGTGGCCAGAAGGGTCACCAAATGGGGTATCTTTCCTAGAAATAAGGTTAAGAACACCCACACCCAAAATTGTACCACCGGAGGATTCCATAATTGAGGACACACCACCTTTCTCACCTCTCTCCCCCTTCCCCTTCCCCTCTCCACCTCCCCCTACCCCACCCCCACCCCCCCTCCCCGGGGGGCAGGAAGAGACAGAGGAGGAGGTGTCCATGGTTTAAATTTTTTAAGATTTAAGAAAAATTAAGATGCAAAGTAATATAAGAATGTTTGTACATCTCCCTTTTAAATATATGCTCATGTCTCTCACAATCGCCACCATAAATGTGAGAAGTGTGAAGGCACCCCTAAGAGCACAGAGTATTTTAACATTTTTAGAAACTGTAAATGCTGATGTGATTTTATTACAAGAGTGTGCGATCCCCTTCCGGAAATCTTACAGAGAGTGGGAGCAGCGTTGGGCTGCGGGTCCCTCCCTCTGGAGTGGGTCGCACTACAATAAGGCTGATGGTGTCGCTATTTTAATCAGAAACTCCAGGATTGTGGTGAAGGGCTGCACCGTGGTGAGGGATGGGCGGGCCCTTTTAGCTAATTTGCATTTTTTAGGGAGGGATTTTAAGGTTTTAAATGTGTATGGTTTTAATGAAAAAGAAGAGAGGTTTGAATTGTTTGGGGATTTGCAGCCCCACATGCTGGGGAGGGCTCCTTTAATAGTGGGCGGGGATTTTAACTGTGTTTTAACTAGTAAAGACAGAAAAAACGTGGGAGATGGTTTTAAATTAGATAAAACGTCTGGGAGGTTGACCAACCTGAAAGTGGATTTTAAATTAGTTGACTGTTACCGGACCATGCATCCACAGGAGGAGGGCTTCACCTGGTCGAGTGGTGATGGTTCCCGGGCCTCCAGAATTGACTACATTTTTACACGTGACTGCCCGCCATCAGATGCTAGATTGATCCCCATGTTTTTTTCAGACCACGCCTTACTGTCTTGCACCCTTTCTTTCCCCACAGATGTGACGATAGGGGGAGGGCTGTGGAAGCTAAACTGCTCCCTGTTGCTGGAAGAGGAAGTAAGAGAAGAATACAGGGAGCAGTACAAGCTCTGGCAGTCCCTCCAAGACTTGTACAGTACACGAGCACAATGGTGGGAGATGGTGAAGGGGAGGACCAAGACTTTTTTTAGAAGGGTGGGAAGTTTTAAAAAGAAGAAACAGGAAAGACGCATGTTGGGGCTGCAAAAACGGCTGCAGAGGTATTTTAATCTGGTAAATCATGGGTATGATTTTAAAGAGGAAATAAAGAAAGTAAAGGAAGAGATGATGCTTTTAACAGAGGAGATGAGCAAAAAGTATATAATGACTTGTAAAGAACAGGAATTGGAAGAAGGGGAAAAGTGTACACGGTACTTTTTTAAGAAAACTATGGCACGGGGTGGTGGGATGACTGAAGTGAAAGATGGGAATAAAAAACAGGATACAAACCATGGGATTATGGGGGTGGTAGAAAGGTTTTATGAAGATTTATATGGTGAAAAACAAACACACAACGCAACAATGGAAGAAGTGACAAATTTTTTGGAAAATACAATAAAAGATGGTGAAATTTTAATTACAGATTTTACGACAGAAGAGCTACAAAATGTTTTAAAAGGTTTTAAAACAGGGAAGTCCCCGGGAGAGGATGGGCTCCCCGTGGAGTTTTATAGAACCTTTTGGGACATTTTAGTAGGGGACCTTTTATGTATTTTTACAGACTTCCAGACTTGTGACGTTTTACCTGACAGTTTTAGGTCAGGGATAGTGACTCTGCTGCACAAAAAAGGAGAAAAATCAGAGATCAGAAATTGGAGACCTATCACACTTTTAAACGTTGATTGTAAGCTTTTTAGCAGAATTTTAGCAAGACGAATGTCATTGGTTTTAGAAGACGTGATTCACCCAGATCAAGCTTGCGCAGTGCCGGGGCGGAGGATCACGGACAACTTGATCCTGATCCGTGACTCCATCTGTTATGTGAGAGACAGAAACATTCGGTTATTAGCACTAAATTTAGATTTCGAAAAAGCTTTTGATCGGGTCTCACACCAGTACCTGTTTCAGGTACTGCAAAAGATGGGGTTCCCGGGGAGGTTTATAGCATGGGTGGGCCTGTTGTATAACGACATCAATAGCAGAATTTTGGTAAATGGGCACCTCTCCAAGGCGATTACTATTCGCTCAGGAGTACGGCAGGGTTGCCCCTTATCCCCGCTCCTGTTCGTCACATGCATAGAACCACTGGCGCAAATCTTGAGAAGGGACCAATGGATCAATGGACTGACTTTGCCAGGGGGACTGACGGTGATATGTTCATTATATATGGACGACGTGACAGTTTTATGCACAGACATGGTGTCGGCCCAGAGGACCCTAGAGGTAACAGAATGGTTTGGGGGGGCCTCTGGAGCCAAACTGAACCGAGACAAGACGGAGGCACAGCTCTTTGGACCATGGACGAACGTACCAACTGTTTTAGGGGTAAATTTTAAAGAAACCAATATCAGGATTTTAGGGGTGAAATTTGACCGGGCAGGAGGAGGGAGTGGAAACTGGATAACAACCTTAGGGAAAGTTAGACAGAGACTTGGACTATGGGGACTAAGACAATTGACTTTGGAAGGGAAAATTTTAGTAATAAAAGCAGTGATTTTACCTTTGCTTTTATTACTGTGCTCTGTTTTTAGTCCCCCAAGGCGCTTTCTTTTAGGTTTGGATCGGGCGATCTTTTACTTCCTGTGGGGGTCCAAGTGGGAGCGCCTGAGAAGAGAGACAGTAAAGAAGAGACCTGAAAATGGAGGGAAGGGGCTCCCAGACCCCCACCTGTTTTTAGGCAGCAAATTTACAGCAGCACACATAGCACATGCGACATCCCCATCCAGGACCAAGACGGCCATCATGGCTCGGTTCTGGATGGGGTCTTATTTGCAAACCATAGGCATTTTAAAACCAGACCTGAGAACGCCAGTATCTTTTAAACTGCCACACGAGTACCTTTTTATTAAGAAATTCTTAAAAAAGTATGATTTGGAGAAATGCACAGTACAAGAAATGACAAATGCTAAAACCCTGGTCTCCCTTGTTCAGGATCGTGAGGAGGTGAGCAGAGTGGTGGGGATGACGACGGAGGAGGCTCGGAGAGTGTGGGCGAATGCGGCCCACCCGGCCCTCCGGAACAAACAGAAGGACCTTACCTGGATGGTGGCCCATGAAGTCCTCCCGGTCCGGGCGGTGATGCACTCCCGGGGCATGGGGGCAACGGCAGTGTGCCCACGGCCAGGCTGCGGCCAGCCTGAGACCGTGCGGCACGTCCTTTGGGAGTGCAGCGTGGCCAGGGACCTGTGGGCCGCGATCGGCCCCCTGGAATGCCCAAGCCTGCCAGCAGGGGAGGTCCACCCGCAAAGTTACCGGTTAGCGGTGAACGGGGTGGGCCAGGGTGTGGAAAAGTTACCATCCAAAGAATTCAAGGCACTCTGGCTCACCCTTACAAGCGTGACGGCCGCACTGTGGACCTCCCGCAACCTGCTGGTGGGGAAGCGCGTCACGGTGCCCCTCCACGCTATGAAAAGGATGGTAACAACAACGCTGCAGGTGGCGCCGGGCGTCGCCATTTGGAGGAGGGGGCCGAGGTCACACGCAGGGAGGTCCCTGCCACCACCGACCGGGGCTCCCGCCGACGTTTCCTGAGGGGACAAGGATGCCTGAAAGGAGACAGCGGGCACAGGGGAGGACTTCCTCTGGAGACGCACAGGAAGGGGCCTCGACGGAGGGCGGGAGGAGCCGCAGATGCACGCACCCCACCTCCCGGCTGGCTTCATCCCTGCCTTCCTCTCTCTTCGGGGTCCTGGGCAGGGGGGAACAGGGTTGTAATGCATATGAAAAGGACAATGCAAAATGTACTAATTATGAGGTTAAAAGGTTTTTATAATATTAAACTGTTCTGGACTTTTAAGCATTTTAAGATGCTTCTATATTAAAAACCTTTTAATGTACTATTGCAATAAATGTATAAATGTGGCCTTTTAAAAATGATGAAGTTTGTATGAATGGTTTTAAAATGTATGTTTGCAATGTTTTTTATCCATGCTTTTATCCAATATGTATGCTGTCTTTTTAAAAATATAAGTGACTTTGTATTTATTGGTGAAATGTATCAATAAACTTTGTCAAAAAAAAAAAAAAAAATCTGTTCTTATCAGTTTAATATCTGATACGTCCTCTATATGAGGACTTCATATTAAATGGATTTTTAGAACAGGGAGGCGAAACAGGGGCTTGCCCCGTTCGCCCCACGCATCGACCTGGTATTGCAGTACCTCCAGGAACGGTGCACCTTCCTAAACGTGTGGAAAAGAAAGAGTTTGTTGCTGGTTGTATGGTATGATCAGCCTGTTTATTTTAATGAATTTGTAATATGTGTGTGTGTGTGTGTGTGTGTGTGTGTGTGTGTGTGTGTGTGTGTGTGTGTGTGTGTGTATGTATATATATATATATATATATATATATATATATATATATATATAATATTATAAAACTTTATTTTTACATTTGTTGGTTGATTTGTCTGTCTGTCTGTCTCTGTCTGTCTGTCTGTGTGAATAAATAAAACAAAGCAGCCAAAAGCGCTCACTCCTTTAAAAAAAACCAGAATAAGTAAGAATGAAGGGGAGTGAGTGGTCTCTGTCTCTCTCACTGCCTTGTCAGCTGGTCACAAATGCAGTGCGAGCGGAGGCCACTCCCCTTTCGGCGGTTTGCAGTTTTCCCTCCGTTTTTGTTCTTTTTTTTTTTTTTTTTTTTTTTTTTTTTTTGAGATTGTTACTGTTTTTTCCCCTCCTCTCTCTCTCTCTCTCTCCATTATAGCCTGCCAGCCCTGCCTGCCTGCCTGCCTGCCTGCCTGCCTGATGTTGCCAACAAGCCACAGCCCCGCAGGCTCCTCCCTTGTTACCGCGAACAAACGAGCTAGGCTTTAGGTTGGCGTAGCGGGACGCCTGAGCCTACATGGCTATAGCTCGGGTTTCTCTTCATTCACGCACAAATCTTTCGCCTTTTACTAAAGATTTCCGTGGAGGGGAACGTCAAAGAGTCAAATTGATTTTTTGGAGCGCTCTGCCTCCGGGCAGGGCCGCAACAATCTGTACAATGAGAATGTGTATAAACGTAGGGGTGGGCGTGGCACGAAGGGAAGGGTGAGCGTACGTACGGCTGGAAGGAAGGAAGGGCGCTGTCTCCGCGGAGGGGAGGCCTGTGCCGGCGAGGCCGGCGCCCAGGCCAGCGCCCATTTCAGGTTATCGCTTCTCGGCCTTTTGGCTAAGATCAAGTGTAGTATCTGTTCTTATCAGTTTAATATCTGATACGTCCTCTATATGAGGACTTCATATTAAATGGATTTTTAGAACAGGGAGGCGAAACAGGGGCTTGCCCCGTTCGCCCCACGCATCGACCTGGTATTGCAGTACCTCCAGGAACGGTGCACCTTCCTAAACGTGTGGAAAAGAAAGAGTTTGTTGCTGGTTGTATGGTATGATCAGCCTGTTTATTTTAATGAATTTGTAATATGTGTGTGTGTGTGTGTGTGTGTGTGTGTGTGTGTGTGTGTGTGTGTGTGTGTGTGTGTGTGTGTATGTATATATATATATATATATATATATATATATATATATATATATATATATATATATAATATTATAAAACTTTATTTTTACATTTGTTGGTTGATTTGTCTGTCTGTCTGTCTCTGTCTGTCTGTCTGTGTGAATAAATAAAACAAAGCAGCCAAAAGCGCTCACTCCTTTAAAAAAAACCAGAATAAGTAAGAATGAAGGGGAGTGAGTGGTCTCTGTCTCTCTCACTGCCTTGTCAGCTGGTCACAAATGCAGTGCGAGCGGAGGCCACTCCCCTTTCGGCGGTTTGCAGTTTTCCCTCCGTTTTTGTTCTTTTTTTTTTTTTTTTTTTTTTTTTTTTTTTTGAGATTGTTACTGTTTTTTCCCCTCCTCTCTCTCTCTCTCTCTCCATTATAGCCTGCCAGCCCTGCCTGCCTGCCTGCCTGCCTGCCTGCCTGATGTTGCCAACAAGCCACAGCCCCGCAGGCTCCTCCCTTGTTACCGCGAACAAACGAGCTAGGCTTTAGGTTGGCGTAGCGGGACGCCTGAGCCTACATGGCTATAGCTCGGGTTTCTCTTCATTCACGCACAAATCTTTCGCCTTTTACTAAAGATTTCCGTGGAGGGGAACGTCAAAGAGTCAAATTGATTTTTTGGAGCGCTCTGCCTCCGGGCAGGGCCGCAACAATCTGTACAATGAGAATGTGTATAAACGTAGGGGTGGGCGTGGCACGAAGGGAAGGGTGAGCGTACGTACGGCTGGAAGGAAGGAAGGGCGCTGTCTCCGCGGAGGGGAGGCCTGTGCCGGCGAGGCCGGCGCCCAGGCCAGCGCCCATTTCAGGTTATCGCTTCTCGGCCTTTTGGCTAAGATCAAGTGTAGTATCTGTTCTTATCAGTTTAATATCTGATACGTCCTCTATATGAGGACTTCATATTAAATGGATTTTTAGAACAGGGAGGCGAAACAGGGGCTTGCCCCGTTCGCCCCACGCATCGACCTGGTATTGCAGTACCTCCAGGAACGGTGCACCTTCCTAAACGTGTGGAAAAGAAAGAGTTTGTTGCTGGTTGTATGGTATGATCAGCCTGTTTATTTTAATGAATTTGTAATATGTGTGTGTGTGTGTGTGTGTGTGTGTGTGTGTGTGTGTGTGTGTGTGTGTGTGTGTGTGTGTGTATGTATATATATATATATATATATATATATATATATATATATATATATATATATAATATTATAAAACTTTATTTTTACATTTGTTGGTTGATTTGTCTGTCTGTCTGTCTCTGTCTGTCTGTCTGTGTGAATAAATAAAACAAAGCAGCCAAAAGCGCTCACTCCTTTAAAAAAAACCAGAATAAGTAAGAATGAAGGGGAGTGAGTGGTCTCTGTCTCTCTCACTGCCTTGTCAGCTGGTCACAAATGCAGTGCGAGCGGAGGCCACTCCCCTTTCGGCGGTTTGCAGTTTTCCCTCCGTTTTTGTTCTTTTTTTTTTTTTTTTTTTTTTTTTTTTTTTTGAGATTGTTACTGTTTTTTCCCCTCCTCTCTCTCTCTCTCTCTCCATTATAGCCTGCCAGCCCTGCCTGCCTGCCTGCCTGCCTGCCTGCCTGATGTTGAACAAGCCACAGCCCCGCAGGCTCCTCCCTTGTTACCGCGAACAAACGAGCTAGGCTTTAGGTTGGCGTAGCGGGACGCCTGAGCCTACATGGCTATAGCTCGGGTTTCTCTTCATTCACGCACAAATCTTTCGCCTTTTACTAAAGATTTCCGTGGAGGGGAACGTCAAAGAGTCAAATTGATTTTTTGGAGCGCTCTGCCTCCGGGCAGGGCCGCAACAATCTGTACAATGAGAATGTGTATAAACGTAGGGGTGGGCGTGGCACGAAGGGAAGGGTGAGCGTACGTACGGCTGGAAGGAAGGAAGGGCGCTGTCTCCGCGGAGGGGAGGCCTGTGCCGGCGAGGCCGGCGCCCAGGCCAGCGCCCATTTCAGGTTATCGCTTCTCGGCCTTTTGTCTTATCAGTTTAATATCTGATACGTCCTCTATATGAGGACTTCATATTAAATGGATTTTTAGAACAGGGAGGCGAAACAGGGGCTTGCCCCGTTCGCCCCACGCATCGACCTGGTATTGCAGTACCTCCAGGAACGGTGCACCTTCCTAAACGTGTGGAAAAGAAAGAGTTTGTTGCTGGTTGTATGGTATGATCAGCCTGTTTATTTTAATGAATTTGTAATATGTGTGTGTGTGTGTGTGTGTGTGTGTGTGTGTGTGTGTGTGTGTGTGTGTGTGTGTGTGTGTGTATGTATATATATATATATATATATATATATATATATATATATATATATATATATATAATATTATAAAACTTTATTTTTACATTTGTTGGTTGATTTGTCTGTCTGTCTGTCTCTGTCTGTCTGTCTGTGTGAATAAATAAAACAAAGCAGCCAAAAGCGCTCACTCCTTTAAAAAAAACCAGAATAAGTAAGAATGAAGGGGAGTGAGTGGTCTCTGTCTCTCTCACTGCCTTGTCAGCTGGTCACAAATGCAGTGCGAGCGGAGGCCACTCCCCTTTCGGCGGTTTGCAGTTTTCCCTCCGTTTTTGTTCTTTTTTTTTTTTTTTTTTTTTTTTTTTTTTTTTGAGATTGTTACTGTTTTTTCCCCTCCTCTCTCTCTCTCTCTCTCCATTATAGCCTGCCAGCCCTGCCTGCCTGCCTGCCTGCCTGCCTGCCTGATGTTGCCAACAAGCCACAGCCCCGCAGGCTCCTCCCTTGTTACCGCGAACAAACGAGCTAGGCTTTAGGTTGGCGTAGCGGGACGCCTGAGCCTACATGGCTATAGCTCGGGTTTCTCTTCATTCACGCACAAATCTTTCGCCTTTTACTAAAGATTTCCGTGGAGGGGAACGTCAAAGAGTCAAATTGATTTTTTGGAGCGCTCTGCCTCCGGGCAGGGCCGCAACAATCTGTACAATGAGAATGTGTATAAACGTAGGGGTGGGCGTGGCACGAAGGGAAGGGTGAGCGTACGTACGGCTGGAAGGAAGGAAGGGCGCTGTCTCCGCGGAGGGGAGGCCTGTGCCGGCGAGGCCGGCGCCCAGGCCAGCGCCCATTTCAGGTTATCGCTTCTCGGCCTTTTGGCTAAGATCAAGTGTAGTATCTGTTCTTATCAGTTTAATATCTGATACGTCCTCTATATGAGGACTTCATATTAAATGGATTTTTAGAACAGGGAGGCGAAACAGGGGCTTGCCCCGTTCGCCCCACGCATCGACCTGGTATTGCAGTACCTCCAGGAACGGTGCACCTTCCTAAACGTGTGGAAAAGAAAGAGTTTGTTGCTGGTTGTATGGTATGATCAGCCTGTTTATTTTAATGAATTTGTAATATGTGTGTGTGTGTGTGTGTGTGTGTGTGTGTGTGTGTGTGTGTGTGTGTGTGTGTGTGTGTGTGTGTATGTATATATATATATATATATATATATATATATATATATATATATATATATAATATTATAAAACTTTATTTTTACATTTGTTGGTTGATTTGTCTGTCTGTCTGTCTGTCTGTCTCTGTCTGTCTGTCTGTGTGAATAAATAAAACAAAGCAGCCAAAAGCGCTCACTCCTTTAAAAAAAACCAGAATAAGTAAGAATGAAGGGGAGTGAGTGGTCTCTGTCTCTCTCACTGCCTTGTCAGCTGGTCACAAATGCAGTGCGAGCGGAGGCCACTCCCCTTTCGGCGGTTTGCAGTTTTCCCTCCGTTTTTGTTCTTTTTTTTTTTTTTTTTTTTTTTTTTTTTTTTTGAGATTGTTACTGTTTTTTCCCCTCCTCTCTCTCTCTCTCTCTCCATTATAGCCTGCCAGCCCTGCCTGCCTGCCTGCCTGCCTGCCTGCCTGATGTTGCCAACAAGCCACAGCCCCGCAGGCTCCTCCCTTGTTACCCGCGAACAAACGAGCTAGGCTTTAGGTTGGCGTAGCGGGACGCCTGAGCCTACATGGCTATAGCTCGGGTTTCTCTTCATTCACGCACAAATCTTTCGCCTTTTACTAAAGATTTCCGTGGAGGGGAACGTCAAAGAGTCAAATTGATTTTTTGGAGCGCTCTGCCTCCGGGCAGGGCCGCAACAATCTGTACAATGAGAATGTGTATAAACGTAGGGGTGGGCGTGGCACGAAGGGAAGGGTGAGCGTACGTACGGCTGGAAGGAAGGAAGGGCGCTGTCTCCGCGGAGGGGAGGCCTGTGCCGGCGAGGCCGGCGCCCAGGCCAGCGCCCATTTCAGGTTATCGCTTCTCGGCCTTTTGGCTAAGATCAAGTGTAGTATCTGTTCTTATCAGTTTAATATCTGATACGTCCTCTATATGAGGACTTCATATTAAATGGATTTTTAGAACAGGGAGGCGAAACAGGGGCTTGCCCCGTTCGCCCCACGCATCGACCTGGTATTGCAGTACCTCCAGGAACGGTGCACCTTCCTAAACGTGTGGAAAAGAAAGAGTTTGTTGCTGGTTGTATGGTATGATCAGCCTGTTTATTTTAATGAATTTGTAATATGTGTGTGTGTGTGTGTGTGTGTGTGTGTGTGTGTGTGTGTGTGTGTGTGTGTGTGTGTGTATGTATATATATATATATATATATATATATATATATATATATATATAATATTATAAAACTTTATTTTTACATTTGTTGGTTGATTTGTCTGTCTGTCTGTCTCTGTCTGTCTGTCTGTGTGAATAAATAAAACAAAGCAGCCAAAAGCGCTCACTCCTTTAAAAAAAACCAGAATAAGTAAGAATGAAGGGGAGTGAGTGGTCTCTGTCTCTCTCACTGCCTTGTCAGCTGGTCACAAATGCAGTGCGAGCGGAGGCCACTCCCCTTTCGGCGGTTTGCAGTTTTCCCTCCGTTTTTGTTCTTTTTTTTTTTTTTTTTTTTTTTTTTTTTTTTTTGAGATTGTTACTGTTTTTTCCCCTCCTCTCTCTCTCTCTCTCTCCATTATAGCCTGCCAGCCCTGCCTGCCTGCCTGCCTGCCTGCCTGCCTGATGTTGCCAACAAGCCACAGCCCCGCAGGCTCCTCCCTTGTTACCGCGAACAAACGAGCTAGGCTTTAGGTTGGCGTAGCGGGACGCCTGAGCCTACATGGCTATAGCTCGGGTTTCTCTTCATTCACGCACAAATCTTTCGCCTTTTACTAAAGATTTCCGTGGAGGGGAACGTCAAAGAGTCAAATTGATTTTTTGGAGCGCTCTGCCTCCGGGCAGGGCCGCAACAATCTGTACAATGAGAATGTGTATAAACGTAGGGGTGGGCGTGGCACGAAGGGAAGGGTGAGCGTACGTACGGCTGGAAGGAAGGAAGGGCGCTGTCTCCGCGGAGGGGAGGCCTGTGCCGGCGAGGCCGGCGCCCAGGCCAGCGCCCATTTCAGGTTATCGCTTCTCGGCCTTTTGGCTAAGATCAAGTGTAGTATCTGTTCTTATCAGTTTAATATCTGATACGTCCTCTATATGAGGACTTCATATTAAATGGATTTTTAGAACAGGGAGGCGAAACAGGGGCTTGCCCCGTTCGCCCCACGCATCGACCTGGTATTGCAGTACCTCCAGGAACGGTGCACCTTCCTAAACGTGTGGAAAAGAAAGAGTTTGTTGCTGGTTGTATGGTATGATCAGCCTGTTTATTTTAATGAATTTGTAATATGTGTGTGTGTGTGTGTGTGTGTGTGTGTGTGTGTGTGTGTGTGTGTGTGTGTGTGTGTGTATGTATATATATATATATATATATATATATATATATATATATATATATAATATTATAAAACTTTATTTTTACATTTGTTGGTTGATTTGTCTGTCTGTCTGTCTCTGTCTGTCTGTCTGTGTGAATAAATAAAACAAAGCAGCCAAAAGCGCTCACTCCTTTAAAAAAAACCAGAATAAGTAAGAATGAAGGGGAGTGAGTGGTCTCTGTCTCTCTCACTGCCTTGTCAGCTGGTCACAAATGCAGTGCGAGCGGAGGCCACTCCCCTTTCGGCGGTTTGCAGTTTTCCCTCCGTTTTTGTTCTTTTTTTTTTTTTTTTTTTTTTTTTTTTTTTTTTGAGATTGTTACTGTTTTTTCCCCTCCTCTCTCTCTCTCTCTCTCCATTATAGCCTGCCAGCCCTGCCTGCCTGCCTGCCTGCCTGCCTGCCTGATGTTGCCAACAAGCCACAGCCCCGCAGGCTCCTCCCTTGTTACCGCGAACAAACGAGCTAGGCTTTAGGTTGGCGTAGCGGGACGCCTGAGCCTACATGGCTATAGCTCGGGTTTCTCTTCATTCACGCACAAATCTTTCGCCTTTTACTAAAGATTTCCGTGGAGGGGAACGTCAAAGAGTCAAATTGATTTTTTGGAGCGCTCTGCCTCCGGGCAGGGCCGCAACAATCTGTACAATGAGAATGTGTATAAACGTAGGGGTGGGCGTGGCACGAAGGGAAGGGTGAGCGTACGTACGGCTGGAAGGAAGGAAGGGCGCTGTCTCCGCGGAGGGGAGGCCTGTGCCGGCGAGGCCGGCGCCCAGGCCAGCGCCCATTTCAGGTTATCGCTTCTCGGCCTTTTGGCTAAGATCAAGTGTAGTATCTGTTCTTATCAGTTTAATATCTGATACGTCCTCTATATGAGGACTTCATATTAAATGGATTTTTAGAACAGGGAGGCGAAACAGGGGCTTGCCCCGTTCGCCCCACGCATCGACCTGGTATTGCAGTACCTCCAGGAACGGTGCACCTTCCTAAACGTGTGGAAAAGAAAGAGTTTGTTGCTGGTTGTATGGTATGATCAGCCTGTTTATTTTAATGAATTTGTAATATGTGTGTGTGTGTGTGTGTGTGTGTGTGTGTGTGTGTGTGTGTGTGTGTGTGTGTGTGTGTATGTATATATATATATATATATATATATATATATATATATATATATATAATATTATAAAACTTTATTTTTACATTTGTTGGTTGATTTGTCTGTCTGTCTGTCTCTGTCTGTCTGTCTGTGTGAATAAATAAAACAAAGCAGCCAAAAGCGCTCACTCCTTTAAAAAAAACCAGAATAAGTAAGAATGAAGGGGAGTGAGTGGTCTCTGTCTCTCTCACTGCCTTGTCAGCTGGTCACAAATGCAGTGCGAGCGGAGGCCACTCCCCTTTCGGCGGTTTGCAGTTTTCCCTCCGTTTTTGTTCTTTTTTTTTTTTTTTTTTTTTTTTTTTTTTTTTTGAGATTGTTACTGTTTTTTCCCCTCCTCTCTCTCTCTCTCTCTCCATTATAGCCTGCCAGCCCTGCCTGCCTGCCTGCCTGCCTGCCTGCCTGATGTTGCCAACAAGCCACAGCCCCGCAGGCTCCTCCCTTGTTACCGCGAACAAACGAGCTAGGCTTTAGGTTGGCGTAGCGGGACGCCTGAGCCTACATGGCTATAGCTCGGGTTTCTCTTCATTCACGCACAAATCTTTCGCCTTTTACTAAAGATTTCCGTGGAGGGGAACGTCAAAGAGTCAAATTGATTTTTTGGAGCGCTCTGCCTCCGGGCAGGGCCGCAACAATCTGTACAATGAGAATGTGTATAAACGTAGGGGTGGGCGTGGCACGAAGGGAAGGGTGAGCGTACGTACGGCTGGAAGGAAGGAAGGGCGCTGTCTCCGCGGAGGGGAGGCCTGTGCCGGCGAGGCCGGCGCCCAGGCCAGCGCCCATTTCAGGTTATCGCTTCTCGGCCTTTTGGCTAAGATCAAGTGTAGTATCTGTTCTTATCAGTTTAATATCTGATACGTCCTCTATATGAGGACTTCATATTAAATGGATTTTTAGAACAGGGAGGCGAAACAGGGGCTTGCCCCGTTCGCCCCACGCATCGACCTGGTATTGCAGTACCTCCAGGAACGGTGCACCTTCCTAAACGTGTGGAAAAGAAAGAGTTTGTTGCTGGTTGTATGGTATGATCAGCCTGTTTATTTTAATGAATTTGTAATATGTGTGTGTGTGTGTGTGTGTGTGTGTGTGTGTGTGTGTGTGTGTGTGTGTGTGTGTGTGTATGTATATATATATATATATATATATATATATATATATATATATATAATATTATAAAACTTTATTTTTACATTTGTTGGTTGATTTGTCTGTCTGTCTGTCTCTGTCTGTCTGTCTGTGTGAATAAATAAAACAAAGCAGCCAAAAGCGCTCACTCCTTTAAAAAAAACCAGAATAAGTAAGAATGAAGGGGAGTGAGTGGTCTCTGTCTCTCTCACTGCCTTGTCAGCTGGTCACAAATGCAGTGCGAGCGGAGGCCACTCCCCTTTCGGCGGTTTGCAGTTTTCCCTCCGTTTTTGTTCTTTTTTTTTTTTTTTTTTTTTTTTTTTTTTTTTGAGATTGTTACTGTTTTTTCCCCTCCTCTCTCTCTCTCTCTCTCCATTATAGCCTGCCAGCCCTGCCTGCCTGCCTGCCTGCCTGCCTGCCTGATGTTGCCAACAAGCCACAGCCCCGCAGGCTCCTCCCTTGTTACCGCGAACAAACGAGCTAGGCTTTAGGTTGGCGTAGCGGGACGCCTGAGCCTACATGGCTATAGCTCGGGTTTCTCTTCATTCACGCACAAATCTTTCGCCTTTTACTAAAGATTTCCGTGGAGGGGAACGTCAAAGAGTCAAATTGATTTTTTGGAGCGCTCTGCCTCCGGGCAGGGCCGCAACAATCTGTACAATGAGAATGTGTATAAACGTAGGGGTGGGCGTGGCACGAAGGGAAGGGTGAGCGTACGTACGGCTGGAAGGAAGGAAGGGCGCTGTCTCCGCGGAGGGGAGGCCTGTGCCGGCGAGGCCGGCGCCCAGGCCAGCGCCCATTTCAGGTTATCGCTTCTCGGCCTTTTGGCTAAGATCAAGTGTAGTATCTGTTCTTATCAGTTTAATATCTGATACGTCCTCTATATGAGGACTTCATATTAAATGGATTTTTAGAACAGGGAGGCGAAACAGGGGCTTGCCCCGTTCGCCCCACGCATCGACCTGGTATTGCAGTACCTCCAGGAACGGTGCACCTTCCTAAACGTGTGGAAAAGAAAGAGTTTGTTGCTGGTTGTATGGTATGATCAGCCTGTTTATTTTAATGAATTTGTAATATGTGTGTGTGTGTGTGTGTGTGTGTGTGTGTGTGTGTGTGTGTGTGTGTGTGTGTGTGTGTGTGTGTATGTATATATATATATATATATATATATATATATATATATATATATATATATATAATATTATAAAACTTTATTTTTACATTTGTTGGTTGATTTGTCTGTCTGTCTGTCTCTGTCTGTCTGTCTGTGTGAATAAATAAAACAAAGCAGCCAAAAGCGCTCACTCCTTTAAAAAAAACCAGAATAAGTAAGAATGAAGGGGAGTGAGTGGTCTCTGTCTCTCTCACTGCCTTGTCAGCTGGTCACAAATGCAGTGCGAGCGGAGGCCACTCCCCTTTCGGCGGTTTGCAGTTTTCCCTCCGTTTTTGTTCTTTTTTTTTTTTTTTTTTTTTTTTTTTTTTTTTTTGAGATTGTTACTGTTTTTTCCCCTCCTCTCTCTCTCTCTCTCTCCATTATAGCCTGCCAGCCCTGCCTGCCTGCCTGCCTGCCTGCCTGCCTGATGTTGCCAACAAGCCACAGCCCCGCAGGCTCCTCCCTTGTTACCGCGAACAAACGAGCTAGGCTTTAGGTTGGCGTAGCGGGACGCCTGAGCCTACATGGCTATAGCTCGGGTTTCTCTTCATTCACGCACAAATCTTTCGCCTTTTACTAAAGATTTCCGTGGAGGGGAACGTCAAAGAGTCAAATTGATTTTTTGGAGCGCTCTGCCTCCGGGCAGGGCCGCAACAATCTGTACAATGAGAATGTGTATAAACGTAGGGGTGGGCGTGGCACGAAGGGAAGGGTGAGCGTACGTACGGCTGGAAGGAAGGAAGGGCGCTGTCTCCGCGGAGGGGAGGCCTGTGCCGGCGAGGCCGGCGCCCAGGCCAGCGCCCATTTCAGGTTATCGCTTCTCGGCCTTTTGGCTAAGATCAAGTGTAGTATCTGTTCTTATCAGTTTAATATCTGATACGTCCTCTATATGAGGACTTCATATTAAATGGATTTTTAGAACAGGGAGGCGAAACAGGGGCTTGCCCCGTTCGCCCCACGCATCGACCTGGTATTGCAGTACCTCCAGGAACGGTGCACCTTCCTAAACGTGTGGAAAAGAAAGAGTTTGTTGCTGGTTGTATGGTATGATCAGCCTGTTTATTTTAATGAATTTGTAATATGTGTGTGTGTGTGTGTGTGTGTGTGTGTGTGTGTGTGTGTGTGTGTGTGTGTGTGTGTGTGTATGTATATATATATATATATATATATATATATATATATATATATATAATATTATAAAACTTTATTTTTACATTTGTTGGTTGATTTGTCTGTCTGTCTGTCTCTGTCTGTCTGTCTGTGTGAATAAATAAAACAAAGCAGCCAAAAGCGCTCACTCCTTTAAAAAAAACCAGAAGAAGGGGAGTGAGTGGTCTCTGTCTCTCTCACTGCCTTGTCAGCTGGTCACAAATGCAGTGCGAGCGGAGGCCACTCCCCTTTCGGCGGTTTGCAGTTTTCCCTCCGTTTTTGTTCTTTTTTTTTTTTTTTTTTTTTTTTTTTTTTTTTGAGATTGTTACTGTTTTTTCCCCTCCTCTCTCTCTCTCTCTCTCCATTATAGCCTGCCAGCCCTGCCTGCCTGCCTGCCTGCCTGCCTGCCTGATGTTGCCAACAAGCCACAGCCCCGCAGGCTCCTCCCTTGTTACCGCGAACAAACGAGCTAGGCTTTAGGTTGGCGTAGCGGGACGCCTGAGCCTACATGGCTATAGCTCGGGTTTCTCTTCATTCACGCACAAATCTTTCGCCTTTTACTAAAGATTTCCGTGGAGGGGAACGTCAAAGAGTCAAATTGATTTTTTGGAGCGCTCTGCCTCCGGGCAGGGCCGCAACAATCTGTACAATGAGAATGTGTATAAACGTAGGGGTGGGCGTGGCACGAAGGGAAGGGTGAGCGTACGTACGGCTGGAAGGAAGGAAGGGCGCTGTCTCCGCGGAGGGGAGGCCTGTGCCGGCGAGGCCGGCGCCCAGGCCAGCGCCCATTTCAGGTTATCGCTTCTCGGCCTTTTGGCTAAGATCAAGTGTAGTATCTGTTCTTATCAGTTTAATATCTGATACGTCCTCTATATGAGGACTTCATATTAAATGGATTTTTAGAACAGGGAGGCGAAACAGGGGCTTGCCCCGTTCGCCCCACGCATCGACCTGGTATTGCAGTACCTCCAGGAACGGTGCACCTTCCTAAACGTGTGGAAAAGAAAGAGTTTGTTGCTGGTTGTATGGTATGATCAGCCTGTTTATTTTAATGAATTTGTAATATGTGTGTGTGTGTGTGTGTGTGTGTGTGTGTGTGTGTGTGTGTGTGTGTGTGTGTGTGTGTGTATGTATATATATATATATATATATATATATATATATATATATATATATATATATATATAAAACTTTATTTTTACATTTGTTGGTTGATTTGTCTGTCTGTCTGTCTCTGTCTGTCTGTCTGTGTGAATAAATAAAACAAAGCAGCCAAAAGCGCTCACTCCTTTAAAAAAAACCAGAATAAGTAAGAATGAAGGGGAGTGAGTGGTCTCTGTCTCTCTCACTGCCTTGTCAGCTGGTCACAAATGCAGTGCGAGCGGAGGCCACTCCCCTTTCGGCGGTTTGCAGTTTTCCCTCCGTTTTTGTTCTTTTTTTTTTTTTTTTTTTTTTTTTTTTTTTTGAGATTGTTACTGTTTTTTCCCCTCCTCTCTCTCTCTCTCTCTCTCCATTATAGCCTGCCAGCCCTGCCTGCCTGCCTGCCTGCCTGCCTGCCTGATGTTGCCAACAAGCCACAGCCCCGCAGGCTCCTCCCTTGTTACCGCGAACAAACGAGCTAGGCTTTAGGTTGGCGTAGCGGGACGCCTGAGCCTACATGGCTATAGCTCGGGTTTCTCTTCATTCACGCACAAATCTTTCGCCTTTTACTAAAGATTTCCGTGGAGGGGAACGTCAAAGAGTCAAATTGATTTTTTGGAGCGCTCTGCCTCCGGGCAGGGCCGCAACAATCTGTACAATGAGAATGTGTATAAACGTAGGGGTGGGCGTGGCACGAAGGGAAGGGTGAGCGTACGTACGGCTGGAAGGAAGGAAGGGCGCTGTCTCCGCGGAGGGGAGGCCTGTGCCGGCGAGGCCGGCGCCCAGGCCAGCGCCCATTTCAGGTTATCGCTTCTCGGCCTTTTGGCTAAGATCAAGTGTAGTATCTGTTCTTATCAGTTTAATATCTGATACGTCCTCTATATGAGGACTTCATATTAAATGGATTTTTAGAACAGGGAGGCGAAACAGGGGCTTGCCCCGTTCGCCCCACGCATCGACCTGGTATTGCAGTACCTCCAGGAACGGTGCACCTTCCTAAACGTGTGGAAAAGAAAGAGTTTGTTGCTGGTTGTATGGTATGATCAGCCTGTTTATTTTAATGAATTTGTAATATGTGTGTGTGTGTGTGTGTGTGTGTGTGTGTGTGTGTGTGTGTGTGTGTGTGTGTGTGTGTATGTATATATATATATATATATATATATATATATATATATATATATATATAATATTATAAAACTTTATTTTTACATTTGTTGGTTGATTTGTCTGTCTGTCTGTCTCTGTCTGTCTGTCTGTGTGAATAAATAAAACAAAGCAGCCAAAAGCGCTCACTCCTTTAAAAAAAACCAGAATAAGTAAGAATGAAGGGGAGTGAGTGGTCTCTGTCTCTCTCACTGCCTTGTCAGCTGGTCACAAATGCAGTGCGAGCGGAGGCCACTCCCCTTTCGGCGGTTTGCAGTTTTCCCTCCGTTTTTGTTCTTTTTTTTTTTTTTTTTTTTTTTTTTTTTTTTGAGATTGTTACTGTTTTTTCCCCTCCTCTCTCTCTCTCTCTCTCCATTATAGCCTGCCAGCCCTGCCTGCCTGCCTGCCTGCCTGCCTGCCTGATGTTGCCAACAAGCCACAGCCCCGCAGGCTCCTCCCTTGTTACCGCGAACAAACGAGCTAGGCTTTAGGTTGGCGTAGCGGGACGCCTGAGCCTACATGGCTATAGCTCGGGTTTCTCTTCATTCACGCACAAATCTTTCGCCTTTTACTAAAGATTTCCGTGGAGGGGAACGTCAAAGAGTCAAATTGATTTTTTGGAGCGCTCTGCCTCCGGGCAGGGCCGCAACAATCTGTACAATGAGAATGTGTATAAACGTAGGGGTGGGCGTGGCACGAAGGGAAGGGTGAGCGTACGTACGGCTGGAAGGAAGGAAGGAAGGGCGCTGTCTCCGCGGAGGGGAGGCCTGTGCCGGCGAGGCCGGCGCCCAGGCCAGCGCCCATTTCAGGTTATCGCTTCTCGGCCTTTTGGCTAAGATCAAGTGTAGTATCTGTTCTTATCAGTTTAATATCTGATACGTCCTCTATATGAGGACTTCATATTAAATGGATTTTTAGAACAGGGAGGCGAAACAGGGGCTTGCCCCGTTCGCCCCACGCATCGACCTGGTATTGCAGTACCTCCAGGAACGGTGCACCTTCCTAAACGTGTGGAAAAGAAAGAGTTTGTTGCTGGTTGTATGGTATGATCAGCCTGTTTATTTTAATGAATTTGTAATATGTGTGTGTGTGTGTGTGTGTGTGTGTGTGTGTGTGTGTGTGTGTGTGTGTGTGTGTGTGTGTGTGTATGTATATATATATATATATATATATATATATATATATATATATATATATATATAATATTATAAAACTTTATTTTTACATTTGTTGGTTGATTTGTCTGTCTGTCTGTCTCTGTCTGTCTGTCTGTGTGAATAAATAAAACAAAGCAGCCAAAAGCGCTCACTCCTTTAAAAAAAACCAGAATAAGTAAGAATGAAGGGGAGTGAGTGGTCTCTGTCTCTCTCACTGCCTTGTCAGCTGGTCACAAATGCAGTGCGAGCGGAGGCCACTCCCCTTTCGGCGGTTTGCAGTTTTCCCTCCGTTTTTGTTCTTTTTTTTTTTTTTTTTTTTTTTTTTTTTTTTGAGATTGTTACTGTTTTTTCCCCTCCTCTCTCTCTCTCTCTCTCCATTATAGCCTGCCAGCCCTGCCTGCCTGCCTGCCTGCCTGCCTGCCTGATGTTGCCAACAAGCCACAGCCCCGCAGGCTCCTCCCTTGTTACCGCGAACAAACGAGCTAGGCTTTAGGTTGGCGTAGCGGGACGCCTGAGCCTACATGGCTATAGCTCGGGTTTCTCTTCATTCACGCACAAATCTTTCGCCTTTTACTAAAGATTTCCGTGGAGGGGAACGTCAAAGAGTCAAATTGATTTTTTGGAGCGCTCTGCCTCCGGGCAGGGCCGCAACAATCTGTACAATGAGAATGTGTATAAACGTAGGGGTGGGCGTGGCACGAAGGGAAGGGTGAGCGTACGTACGGCTGGAAGGAAGGAAGGGCGCTGTCTCCGCGGAGGGGAGGCCTGTGCCGGCGAGGCCGGCGCCCAGGCCAGCGCCCATTTCAGGTTATCGCTTCTCGGCCTTTTGGCTAAGATCAAGTGTAGTATCTGTTCTTATCAGTTTAATATCTGATACGTCCTCTATATGAGGACTTCATATTAAATGGATTTTTAGAACAGGGAGGCGAAACAGGGGCTTGCCCCGTTCGCCCCACGCATCGACCTGGTATTGCAGTACCTCCAGGAACGGTGCACCTTCCTAAACGTGTGGAAAAGAAAGAGTTTGTTGCTGGTTGTATGGTATGATCAGCCTGTTTATTTTAATGAATTTGTAATATGTGTGTGTGTGTGTGTGTGTGTGTGTGTGTGTGTGTGTGTGTGTGTGTGTGTGTGTGTGTATGTATATATATATATATATATATATATATATATATATTATATATATATAATATTATAAAACTTTATTTTTACATTTGTTGGTTGATTTGTCTGTCTGTCTGTCTCTGTCTGTCTGTCTGTGTGAATAAATAAAACAAAGCAGCCAAAAGCGCTCACTCCTTTAAAAAAAACCAGAATAAGTAAGAATGAAGGGGAGTGAGTGGTCTCTGTCTCTCTCACTGCCTTGTCAGCTGGTCACAAATGCAGTGCGAGCGGAGGCCACTCCCCTTTCGGCGGTTTGCAGTTTTCCCTCCGTTTTTGTTCTTTTTTTTTTTTTTTTTTTTTTTTTTTTTTTGAGATTGTTACTGTTTTTTCCCCTCCTCTCTCTCTCTCTCTCTCCATTATAGCCTGCCAGCCCTGCCTGCCTGCCTGCCTGCCTGCCTGCCTGATGTTGCCAACAAGCCACAGCCCCGCAGGCTCCTCCCTTGTTACCGCGAACAAACGAGCTAGGCTTTAGGTTGGCGTAGCGGGACGCCTGAGCCTACATGGCTATAGCTCGGGTTTCTCTTCATTCACGCACAAATCTTTCGCCTTTTACTAAAGATTTCCGTGGAGGGGAACGTCAAAGAGTCAAATTGATTTTTTGGAGCGCTCTGCCTCCGGGCAGGGCCGCAACAATCTGTACAATGAGAATGTGTATAAACGTAGGGGTGGGCGTGGCACGAAGGGAAGGGTGAGCGTACGTACGGCTGGAAGGAAGGAAGGGCGCTGTCTCCGCGGAGGGGAGGCCTGTGCCGGCGAGGCCGGCGCCCAGGCCAGCGCCCATTTCAGGTTATCGCTTCTCGGCCTTTTGGCTAAGATCAAGTGTAGTATCTGTTCTTATCAGTTTAATATCTGATACGTCCTCTATATGAGGACTTCATATTAAATGGATTTTTAGAACAGGGAGGCGAAACAGGGGCTTGCCCCGTTCGCCCCACGCATCGACCTGGTATTGCAGTACCTCCAGGAACGGTGCACCTTCCTAAACGTGTGGAAAAGAAAGAGTTTGTTGCTGGTTGTATGGTATGATCAGCCTGTTTATTTTAATGAATTTGTAATATGTGTGTGTGTGTGTGTGTGTGTGTGTGTGTGTGTGTGTGTGTGTGTGTGTGTGTGTGTGTGTGTATGTATATATATATATATATATATATATATATATATATATATATATATATATAATATTATAAAACTTTATTTTTACATTTGTTGGTTGATTTGTCTGTCTGTCTGTCTCTGTCTGTCTGTCTGTGTGAATAAATAAAACAAAGCAGCCAAAAGCGCTCACTCCTTTAAAAAAAACCAGAATAAGTAAGAATGAAGGGGAGTGAGTGGTCTCTGTCTCTCTCACTGCCTTGTCAGCTGGTCACAAATGCAGTGCGAGCGGAGGCCACTCCCCTTTCGGCGGTTTGCAGTTTTCCCTCCGTTTTTGTTCTTTTTTTTTTTTTTTTTTTTTTTTTTTTTTTTGAGATTGTTACTGTTTTTTCCCCTCCTCTCTCTCTCTCTCTCTCCATTATAGCCTGCCAGCCCTGCCTGCCTGCCTGCCTGCCTGCCTGCCTGATGTTGCCAACAAGCCACAGCCCCGCAGGCTCCTCCCTTGTTACCGCGAACAAACGAGCTAGGCTTTAGGTTGGCGTAGCGGGACGCCTGAGCCTACATGGCTATAGCTCGGGTTTCTCTTCATTCACGCACAAATCTTTCGCCTTTTACTAAAGATTTCCGTGGAGGGGAACGTCAAAGAGTCAAATTGATTTTTTGGAGCGCTCTGCCTCCGGGCAGGGCCGCAACAATCTGTACAATGAGAATGTGTATAAACGTAGGGGTGGGCGTGGCACGAAGGGAAGGGTGAGCGTACGTACGGCTGGAAGGAAGGAAGGGCGCTGTCTCCGCGGAGGGGAGGCCTGTGCCGGCGAGGCCGGCGCCCAGGCCAGCGCCCATTTCAGGTTATCGCTTCTCGGCCTTTTGGCTAAGATCAAGTGTAGTATCTGTTCTTATCAGTTTAATATCTGATACGTCCTCTATATGAGGACTTCATATTAAATGGATTTTTAGAACAGGGAGGCGAAACAGGGGCTTGCCCCGTTCGCCCCACGCATCGACCTGGTATTGCAGTACCTCCAGGAACGGTGCACCTTCCTAAACGTGTGGAAAAGAAAGAGTTTGTTGCTGGTTGTATGGTATGATCAGCCTGTTTATTTTAATGAATTTGTAATATGTGTGTGTGTGTGTGTGTGTGTGTGTGTGTGTGTGTGTGTGTGTGTGTGTGTGTGTGTGTATGTATATATATATATATATATATATATATATATATATATATATATATATATAATATTATAAAACTTTATTTTTACATTTGTTGGTTGATTTGTCTGTCTGTCTGTCTCTGTCTGTCTGTCTGTGTGAATAAATAAAACAAAGCAGCCAAAAGCGCTCACTCCTTTAAAAAAAACCAGAATAAGTAAGAATGAAGGGGAGTGAGTGGTCTCTGTCTCTCTCACTGCCTTGTCAGCTGGTCACAAATGCAGTGCGAGCGGAGGCCACTCCCCTTTCGGCGGTTTGCAGTTTTCCCTCCGTTTTTGTTCTTTTTTTTTTTTTTTTTTTTTTTGAGATTGTTACTGTTTTTTCCCCTCCTCTCTCTCTCTCTCTCTCCATTATAGCCTGCCAGCCCTGCCTGCCTGCCTGCCTGCCTGCCTGCCTGATGTTGCCAACAAGCCACAGCCCCGCAGGCTCCTCCCTTGTTACCGCGAACAAACGAGCTAGGCTTTAGGTTGGCGTAGCGGGACGCCTGAGCCTACATGGCTATAGCTCGGGTTTCTCTTCATTCACGCACAAATCTTTCGCCTTTTACTAAAGATTTCCGTGGAGGGGAACGTCAAAGAGTCAAATTGATTTTTTGGAGCGCTCTGCCTCCGGGCAGGGCCGCAACAATCTGTACAATGAGAATGTGTATAAACGTAGGGGTGGGCGTGGCACGAAGGGAAGGGTGAGCGTACGTACGGCTGGAAGGAAGGAAGGGCGCTGTCTCCGCGGAGGGGAGGCCTGTGCCGGCGAGGCCGGCGCCCAGGCCAGCGCCCATTTCAGGTTATCGCTTCTCGGCCTTTTGGCTAAGATCAAGTGTAGTATCTGTTCTTATCAGTTTAATATCTGATACGTCCTCTATATGAGGACTTCATATTAAATGGATTTTTAGAACAGGGAGGCGAAACAGGGGCTTGCCCCGTTCGCCCCACGCATCGACCTGGTATTGCAGTACCTCCAGGAACGGTGCACCTTCCTAAACGTGTGGAAAAGAAAGAGTTTGTTGCTGGTTGTATGGTATGATCAGCCTGTTTATTTTAATGAATTTGTAATATGTGTGTGTGTGTGTGTGTGTGTGTGTGTGTGTGTGTGTGTGTGTGTGTGTGTGTGTGTGTGTATGTATATATATATATATATATATATATATATATATATATATATATATATATATAATATTATAAAACTTTATTTTTACATTTGTTGGTTGATTTGTCTGTCTGTCTGTCTCTGTCTGTCTGTCTGTGTGAATAAATAAAACAAAGCAGCCAAAAGCGCTCACTCCTTTAAAAAAAACCAGAATAAGTAAGAATGAAGGGGAGTGAGTGGTCTCTGTCTCTCTCACTGCCTTGTCAGCTGGTCACAAATGCAGTGCGAGCGGAGGCCACTCCCCTTTCGGCGGTTTGCAGTTTTCCCTCCGTTTTTGTTCTTTTTTTTTTTTTTTTTTTTTTTTTTTTTTTTGAGATTGTTACTGTTTTTTCCCCTCCTCTCTCTCTCTCTCTCTCCATTATAGCCTGCCAGCCCTGCCTGCCTGCCTGCCTGCCTGCCTGCCTGATGTTGCCAACAAGCCACAGCCCCGCAGGCTCCTCCCTTGTTACCGCGAACAAACGAGCTAGGCTTTAGGTTGGCGTAGCGGGACGCCTGAGCCTACATGGCTATAGCTCGGGTTTCTCTTCATTCACGCACAAATCTTTCGCCTTTTACTAAAGATTTCCGTGGAGGGGAACGTCAAAGAGTCAAATTGATTTTTTGGAGCGCTCTGCCTCCGGGCAGGGCCGCAACAATCTGTACAATGAGAATGTGTATAAACGTAGGGGTGGGCGTGGCACGAAGGGAAGGGTGAGCGTACGTACGGCTGGAAGGAAGGAAGGGCGCTGTCTCCGCGGAGGGGAGGCCTGTGCCGGCGAGGCCGGCGCCCAGGCCAGCGCCCATTTCAGGTTATCGCTTCTCGGCCTTTTGGCTAAGATCAAGAGGTCGGGACTGGGATCGACTTTCAGGGCAGGAGGCGCTTTGGCGGCGAAAAGCTCTGGAAGGGAAATTTTCTCTACACGGTTTCGTGTGACTGCTGGAAAAAGAGGTCAAAGTACAAGGTAAGTAAATTTTAGAACTTTTTTAGGAGACTCTTATTTTAGGGACTGTCTAATTTAGTTCTTAATTTGCTTTTAGACTTGTTTTGATCCCTTTTACAGCCCTTTTACCTTTTTTACCTTTTTAGTTATTTATTGGAGAACTTTTTAGTGTGTTGTCTGTGAATTCCAAGTGGTGGTGCCTCCACCATGTCGGCTCCTCGGGCCGGTGTGAGGAGGCACCACAGTGTCCGACTCTTATTTAAAGAAGTAGAGGGGAAACTTCTTGGGATGTCGAGGTTGGACTTCTCAAGGAAGCTTCTCCAGGGTGCTCTCGGCTTTTCTGTCTCTGATTTGAACTGTTTGATTTCGCTACCAGGAAATAAGGGTTTTGATGTAAGCTTCTGCACAACACACCAGTTACAGGACTTTTGGCATAGATATGAAACGGTTAAAGACCAGTTCTCCATGTTCACAGTGGAAAAGCTTTCTGATAATTCACACAAAGTGGTGATTGTTAGAATGTTCAATGAAACTGTGACTGGAGAAGACATTAGGACATGGCTGGCCAGATTTTGCACGGTAAAAAGCCCACCTATGAAAGTGGTAGACGAGGACGGTGTATGGACAGGCTCTTGGAGAGTCCCCATACAACAGTGGGAAGACCCAGAAGGATATCTGGGTCTTAGACATCTACCCTCTATGATAGTGTTGGGTGAAAACCGGGGCTACATTTTTTATCAGGGGATGCCAAAACTGTGCCGAAAATGTGGTCGTATGGGACATTTAGCCGAGGCATGCCAGGAAGTTGTGTGTAAAAAGTGTAGAGAAATTGGGCACTCCTTCGAGGAGTGCCCAAATGGGAGATTGTGTAATCTGTGTGGAGCCAATAACCATCTGTTTAGAGATTGTCCCAGGTCCTATGCAAACAAAATGAAGGCAGCCAAGATGGCCGCCGACATGAAGGAGAAAATGGCCGCCTGGCAGCATGGTCAGAAGGCAAGGCAGCAGGAGGAAGAAGAAGGGGCGGGGCCAAGTGGAATGGCGGGAAAATCAACCAACCAGCAGGCCCCCGCCCCCAGCCAGGAGACCGAGGCAAAGGACCGGGATCAGGAAGAGGAAAAGGGAGAGAAGGAGGGACAAACAAGTGGAAAGGAAGAGACAGGAGTTGGAAAAGACAAGGAATGTGTAATGGAGACGGTGCTAGAAGAGAAAGAAGGGGTAAGTACACAAACAGGGAAGAGGCCGGCAGGGTCTCCTCTGGTGGACATGGTGGAGAAGAAACATCGAATGGAGCAAGACGCAACCGGGTCCTCAGAGGGGAACAGGACGTGGCCAGAAGGGTCACCAAATGGGGTATCTTTCCTAGAAATAAGGTTAAGAACACCCACACCCAAAATTGTACCACCGGAGGATTCCATAATTGAGGACACACCACCTTTCTCACCTCTCTCCCCCTTCCCCTTCCCCTCTCCACCTCCCCCTACCCCACCCCCACCCCCCCTCCCCGGGGGGCAGGAAGAGACAGAGGAGGAGGTGTCCATGGTTTAAATTTTTTAAGATTTAAGAAAAATTAAGATGCAAAGTAATATAAGAATGTTTGTACATCTCCCTTTTAAATATATGCTCATGTCTCTCACAATCGCCACCATAAATGTGAGAAGTGTGAAGGCACCCCTAAGAGCACAGAGTATTTTAACATTTTTAGAAACTGTAAATGCTGATGTGATTTTATTACAAGAGTGTGCGATCCCCTTCCGGAAATCTTACAGAGAGTGGGAGCAGCGTTGGGCTGCGGGTCCCTCCCTCTGGAGTGGGTCGCACTACAATAAGGCTGATGGTGTCGCTATTTTAATCAGAAACTCCAGGATTGTGGTGAAGGGCTGCACCGTGGTGAGGGATGGGCGGGCCCTTTTAGCTAATTTGCATTTTTTAGGGAGGGATTTTAAGGTTTTAAATGTGTATGGTTTTAATGAAAAAGAAGAGAGGTTTGAATTGTTTGGGGATTTGCAGCCCCACATGCTGGGGAGGGCTCCTTTAATAGTGGGCGGGGATTTTAACTGTGTTTTAACTAGTAAAGACAGAAAAAACGTGGGAGATGGTTTTAAATTAGATAAAACGTCTGGGAGGTTGACCAACCTGAAAGTGGATTTTAAATTAGTTGACTGTTACCGGACCATGCATCCACAGGAGGAGGGCTTCACCTGGTCGAGTGGTGATGGTTCCCGGGCCTCCAGAATTGACTACATTTTTACACGTGACTGCCCGCCATCAGATGCTAGATTGATCCCCATGTTTTTTTCAGACCACGCCTTACTGTCTTGCACCCTTTCTTTCCCCACAGATGTGACGATAGGGGGAGGGCTGTGGAAGCTAAACTGCTCCCTGTTGCTGGAAGAGGAAGTAAGAGAAGAATACAGGGAGCAGTACAAGCTCTGGCAGTCCCTCCAAGACTTGTACAGTACACGAGCACAATGGTGGGAGATGGTGAAGGGGAGGACCAAGACTTTTTTTAGAAGGGTGGGAAGTTTTAAAAAGAAGAAACAGGAAAGACGCATGTTGGGGCTGCAAAAACGGCTGCAGAGGTATTTTAATCTGGTAAATCATGGGTATGATTTTAAAGAGGAAATAAAGAAAGTAAAGGAAGAGATGATGCTTTTAACAGAGGAGATGAGCAAAAAGTATATAATGACTTGTAAAGAACAGGAATTGGAAGAAGGGGAAAAGTGTACACGGTACTTTTTTAAGAAAACTATGGCACGGGGTGGTGGGATGACTGAAGTGAAAGATGGGAATAAAAAACAGGATACAAACCATGGGATTATGGGGGTGGTAGAAAGGTTTTATGAAGATTTATATGGTGAAAAACAAACACACAACGCAACAATGGAAGAAGTGACAAATTTTTTGGAAAATACAATAAAAGATGGTGAAATTTTAATTACAGATTTTACGACAGAAGAGCTACAAAATGTTTTAAAAGGTTTTAAAACAGGGAAGTCCCCGGGAGAGGATGGGCTCCCCGTGGAGTTTTATAGAACCTTTTGGGACATTTTAGTAGGGGACCTTTTATGTATTTTTACAGACTTCCAGACTTGTGACGTTTTACCTGACAGTTTTAGGTCAGGGATAGTGACTCTGCTGCACAAAAAAGGAGAAAAATCAGAGATCAGAAATTGGAGACCTATCACACTTTTAAACGTTGATTGTAAGCTTTTTAGCAGAATTTTAGCAAGACGAATGTCATTGGTTTTAGAAGACGTGATTCACCCAGATCAAGCTTGCGCAGTGCCGGGGCGGAGGATCACGGACAACTTGATCCTGATCCGTGACTCCATCTGTTATGTGAGAGACAGAAACATTCGGTTATTAGCACTAAATTTAGATTTCGAAAAAGCTTTTGATCGGGTCTCACACCAGTACCTGTTTCAGGTACTGCAAAAGATGGGGTTCCCGGGGAGGTTTATAGCATGGGTGGGCCTGTTGTATAACGACATCAATAGCAGAATTTTGGTAAATGGGCACCTCTCCAAGGCGATTACTATTCGCTCAGGAGTACGGCAGGGTTGCCCCTTATCCCCGCTCCTGTTCGTCACATGCATAGAACCACTGGCGCAAATCTTGAGAAGGGACCAATGGATCAATGGACTGACTTTGCCAGGGGGACTGACGGTGATATGTTCATTATATATGGACGACGTGACAGTTTTATGCACAGACATGGTGTCGGCCCAGAGGACCCTAGAGGTAACAGAATGGTTTGGGGGGGCCTCTGGAGCCAAACTGAACCGAGACAAGACGGAGGCACAGCTCTTTGGACCATGGACGAACGTACCAACTGTTTTAGGGGTAAATTTTAAAGAAACCAATATCAGGATTTTAGGGGTGAAATTTGACCGGGCAGGAGGAGGGAGTGGAAACTGGATAACAACCTTAGGGAAAGTTAGACAGAGACTTGGACTATGGGGACTAAGACAATTGACTTTGGAAGGGAAAATTTTAGTAATAAAAGCAGTGATTTTACCTTTGCTTTTATTACTGTGCTCTGTTTTTAGTCCCCCAAGGCGCTTTCTTTTAGGTTTGGATCGGGCGATCTTTTACTTCCTGTGGGGGTCCAAGTGGGAGCGCCTGAGAAGAGAGACAGTAAAGAAGAGACCTGAAAATGGAGGGAAGGGGCTCCCAGACCCCCACCTGTTTTTAGGCAGCAAATTTACAGCAGCACACATAGCACATGCGACATCCCCATCCAGGACCAAGACGGCCATCATGGCTCGGTTCTGGATGGGGTCTTATTTGCAAACCATAGGCATTTTAAAACCAGACCTGAGAACGCCAGTATCTTTTAAACTGCCACACGAGTACCTTTTTATTAAGAAATTCTTAAAAAAGTATGATTTGGAGAAATGCACAGTACAAGAAATGACAAATGCTAAAACCCTGGTCTCCCTTGTTCAGGATCGTGAGGAGGTGAGCAGAGTGGTGGGGATGACGACGGAGGAGGCTCGGAGAGTGTGGGCGAATGCGGCCCACCCGGCCCTCCGGAACAAACAGAAGGACCTTACCTGGATGGTGGCCCATGAAGTCCTCCCGGTCCGGGCGGTGATGCACTCCCGGGGCATGGGGGCAACGGCAGTGTGCCCACGGCCAGGCTGCGGCCAGCCTGAGACCGTGCGGCACGTCCTTTGGGAGTGCAGCGTGGCCAGGGACCTGTGGGCCGCGATCGGCCCCCTGGAATGCCCAAGCCTGCCAGCAGGGGAGGTCCACCCGCAAAGTTACCGGTTAGCGGTGAACGGGGTGGGCCAGGGTGTGGAAAAGTTACCATCCAAAGAATTCAAGGCACTCTGGCTCACCCTTACAAGCGTGACGGCCGCACTGTGGACCTCCCGCAACCTGCTGGTGGGGAAGCGCGTCACGGTGCCCCTCCACGCTATGAAAAGGATGGTAACAACAACGCTGCAGGTGGCGCCGGGCGTCGCCATTTGGAGGAGGGGGCCGAGGTCACACGCAGGGAGGTCCCTGCCACCACCGACCGGGGCTCCCGCCGACGTTTCCTGAGGGGACAAGGATGCCTGAAAGGAGACAGCGGGCACAGGGGAGGACTTCCTCTGGAGACGCACAGGAAGGGGCCTCGACGGAGGGCGGGAGGAGCCGCAGATGCACGCACCCCACCTCCCGGCTGGCTTCATCCCTGCCTTCCTCTCTCTTCGGGGTCCTGGGCAGGGGGGAACAGGGTTGTAATGCATATGAAAAGGACAATGCAAAATGTACTAATTATGAGGTTAAAAGGTTTTTATAATATTAAACTGTTCTGGACTTTTAAGCATTTTAAGATGCTTCTATATTAAAAACCTTTTAATGTACTATTGCAATAAATGTATAAATGTGGCCTTTTAAAAATGATGAAGTTTGTATGAATGGTTTTAAAATGTATGTTTGCAATGTTTTTTATCCATGCTTTTATCCAATATGTATGCTGTCTTTTTAAAAATATAAGTGACTTTGTATTTATTGGTGAAATGTATCAATAAACTTTGTCAAAAAAAAAAAAAAAAATCTGTTCTTATCAGTTTAATATCTGATACGTCCTCTATATGAGGACTTCATATTAAATGGATTTTTAGAACAGGGAGGCGAAACAGGGGCTTGCCCCGTTCGCCCCACGCATCGACCTGGTATTGCAGTACCTCCAGGAACGGTGCACCTTCCTAAACGTGTGGAAAAGAAAGAGTTTGTTGCTGGTTGTATGGTATGATCAGCCTGTTTATTTTAATGAATTTGTAATATGTGTGTGTGTGTGTGTGTGTGTGTGTGTGTGTGTGTGTGTGTGTGTGTGTGTGTGTGTGTATGTATATATATATATATATATATATATATATATATATATATATATAATATTATAAAACTTTATTTTTACATTTGTTGGTTGATTTGTCTGTCTGTCTGTCTCTGTCTGTCTGTCTGTGTGAATAAATAAAACAAAGCAGCCAAAAGCGCTCACTCCTTTAAAAAAAACCAGAATAAGTAAGAATGAAGGGGAGTGAGTGGTCTCTGTCTCTCTCACTGCCTTGTCAGCTGGTCACAAATGCAGTGCGAGCGGAGGCCACTCCCCTTTCGGCGGTTTGCAGTTTTCCCTCCGTTTTTGTTCTTTTTTTTTTTTTTTTTTTTTTTTTTTTTTTTGAGATTGTTACTGTTTTTTCCCCTCCTCTCTCTCTCTCTCTCTCCATTATAGCCTGCCAGCCCTGCCTGCCTGCCTGCCTGCCTGCCTGCCTGATGTTGCCAACAAGCCACAGCCCCGCAGGCTCCTCCCTTGTTACCGCGAACAAACGAGCTAGGCTTTAGGTTGGCGTAGCGGGACGCCTGAGCCTACATGGCTATAGCTCGGGTTTCTCTTCATTCACGCACAAATCTTTCGCCTTTTACTAAAGATTTCCGTGGAGGGGAACGTCAAAGAGTCAAATTGATTTTTTGGAGCGCTCTGCCTCCGGGCAGGGCCGCAACAATCTGTACAATGAGAATGTGTATAAACGTAGGGGTGGGCGTGGCACGAAGGGAAGGGTGAGCGTACGTACGGCTGGAAGGAAGGAAGGGCGCTGTCTCCGCGGAGGGGAGGCCTGTGCCGGCGAGGCCGGCGCCCAGGCCAGCGCCCATTTCAGGTTATCGCTTCTCGGCCTTTTGGCTAAGATCAAGTGTAGTATCTGTTCTTATCAGTTTAATATCTGATACGTCCTCTATATGAGGACTTCATATTAAATGGATTTTTAGAACAGGGAGGCGAAACAGGGGCTTGCCCCGTTCGCCCCACGCATCGACCTGGTATTGCAGTACCTCCAGGAACGGTGCACCTTCCTAAACGTGTGGAAAAGAAAGAGTTTGTTGCTGGTTGTATGGTATGATCAGCCTGTTTATTTTAATGAATTTGTAATATGTGTGTGTGTGTGTGTGTGTGTGTGTGTGTGTGTGTGTGTGTGTGTGTGTGTGTGTATGTATATATATATATATATATATATATATATATATATATATATATATATATATAATATTATAAAACTTTATTTTTACATTTGTTGGTTGATTTGTCTGTCTGTCTGTCTCTGTCTGTCTGTCTGTGTGAATAAATAAAACAAAGCAGCCAAAAGCGCTCACTCCTTTAAAAAAAACCAGAATAAGTAAGAATGAAGGGGAGTGAGTGGTCTCTGTCTCTCTCACTGCCTTGTCAGCTGGTCACAAATGCAGTGCGAGCGGAGGCCACTCCCCTTTCGGCGGTTTGCAGTTTTCCCTCCGTTTTTGTTCTTTTTTTTTTTTTTTTTTTTTTTTTTTTTTTGAGATTGTTACTGTTTTTTCCCCTCCTCTCTCTCTCTCTCTCTCCATTATAGCCTGCCAGCCCTGCCTGCCTGCCTGCCTGCCTGCCTGCCTGATGTTGCCAACAAGCCACAGCCCCGCAGGCTCCTCCCTTGTTACCGCGAACAAACGAGCTAGGCTTTAGGTTGGCGTAGCGGGACGCCTGAGCCTACATGGCTATAGCTCGGGTTTCTCTTCATTCACGCACAAATCTTTCGCCTTTTACTAAAGATTTCCGTGGAGGGGAACGTCAAAGAGTCAAATTGATTTTTTGGAGCGCTCTGCCTCCGGGCAGGGCCGCAACAATCTGTACAATGAGAATGTGTATAAACGTAGGGGTGGGCGTGGCACGAAGGGAAGGGTGAGCGTACGTACGGCTGGAAGGAAGGAAGGGCGCTGTCTCCGCGGAGGGGAGGCCTGTGCCGGCGAGGCCGGCGCCCAGGCCAGCGCCCATTTCAGGTTATCGCTTCTCGGCCTTTTGGCTAAGATCAAGAGGACGAGACGGGGATCGACCTTTGAGGCAGAAGACGTTTTACGGCGGAAGGCTTCAAAGGAAATTTATTTTCTACACTACGAGTGTGTTTATTCTAAAGGTCAACTACAAGGTAAGTCGGTTCCTTTTAACAGTTTTAGAGAGACCTTTTATTGTAGGGTTATCTAAAATCTGTTCTTAAATCGTTCTTAGACTTGTTTTTGATCTATTTTACAACCTTTTTAGTCTGTTTTAGCTATTTATTAGACTTTTATCAGAACCACATTGTAAAAGTTAAGCAGTGGTGCCTCCACCATGTCGGCTGCTCGTGCCGGCACAAGGAGGCACCACAGCGTGCGTTTTCATTTAAAAATTGGAGGAGAAGAAAGAGAACGAGTTTCACGGCTAGATTTCTCACGAAAGTACATGCAAAAGATTTTGGGGTTTAGCCCAAATGCTTTTAATTGTATCATTGCATTGCCCCAGAACAAGGGGTTTGACGTGAGCTTTTGTTCAGGAGCCCTGTTAAATGATTTTTGGGTAAGATGGGAAAATGCAAAGGAAAAATTCGACTTGTTTGAGATTGAAAAATTAACTGACCATACAAGAAAGGTGGTAATAATAAGAATGTTTAATGAAACCGTGTGTGCCGAGGATATTTGTGCATGGTTGAGCAGGTTTTGTACTGTGATGGGAGATGCTGTGAAGGTGGTGGACGATGACGGCGTTTGGACCTGTGCCTGGAGGATCCCCATAAAACAATGGGAGCTCAAATCAGGTTATATGGGTTTGAAACACTTGCCACAAACAATTGTCTTGGGTGAAAACAGGGGATATGTTTTCTATCAGGGAATGCCAAAGACATGTAGACGGTGTGGGGAGATGGGGCATTTTGCTGATGCATGTGACAAATTATTTTGTGGGAAGTGTAGAGAAATTGGGCATACTTTTGAGAAGTGTCCCAATGGCAGAATGTGCAACCTCTGTGGAAGCTCAGACCACCTCTACAGGGATTGCCCAGATTCTTTTGCCAACAAGCTTAAGTCCCAAGGTCCCAAGATGGCCGCCAAGCATGGCAAACAGGGAAACAAAATGGCCGGGGAGAAGGAACAGGAAGTGGAGGAGGAGCCGGAGGAGGAGCCAGAGGCGGGGCC
The DNA here is from genome assembly GCF_052324685.1 of Brachyhypopomus gauderio. Lineage (NCBI taxonomy): Eukaryota > Metazoa > Chordata > Actinopteri > Gymnotiformes > Hypopomidae > Brachyhypopomus > Brachyhypopomus gauderio. The sequence goes on from NW_027506957.1 coordinate 333,222, forward strand.
AAGTGGAGTGAGAAGTAACCCCCAGCCTCCCCAGCAGGGGGCAGATCAAGTGGCAAGTCAAGTGGTAAGTGAGGTAAGAGAGGTAAGTGAGGTGAGTATAGGAAAGGGAGGTACAGGAAATAAAAATAAAGAGGGGGAGGGGGAAGAACAGGCTCAGGGAGGAGATGAGGGGGAGGAGGAAGGGGAGAAAGAGGTGGAAACTGTAACTGAAACTATGGAGACAGTGTCAGAAGAGAGCAGTGGAGAAACAAACATTTTGGTTTCTCTCCCAAGTACACAGCCCTCAAAGCGGCCTGCTGAATCCCCTTTATCAGTTTTAAATGAGAAAAAGCATAGAGAGGCGACCCATACGGACGACTCGAGTCGATCATGGTCGGGGGGGTCCTTTTTAGAGATTCACCTGAAATCCTCCACACCACGCACACGACAGGAAGTATCATCAGAGGATTCGGAAGTAGGAAATGCGGATCTATTCAGACTCTCTAAAGTTTTAGCGATAAAGGAGGAGGACATCTCCCAAGAAATTGGTTGAGGTAATTTTATAGTTTGAATAGAGTGTAAATATCTGAAATGTGTATGAGTGTAAGCATAGTGGGTGTAATGTTTTTAATTTACCTCTTGCTCATGGAGCTGACCATCTCCACAATCAATGTGAGAAGCGTGCGAGCTCCACTTAGAGCACAGAGTATCCTGTCCTTTTTACATAATATGAAAGTAGATGTTTTATTACTACAGGAGTGCGCACTCCCTTTTTTGAGCTCATATAGAGATTGGGAGCAGCGATGGGCTGCGGGTCCCTCTCTCTGGAGCGGGTCGCAATACAGTAGGGTAGATGGAGTGGCGATTTTAATAAGAAACCCTAGGATACTAGTAAAGGGCAGCACGGTGGTGAGAGATGGGCGGGCACTTTTAGCCCACTTGACCTTTTTAGGGGTGGATTTTACTGTTTTAAATGTGTATGGTTATAATGATAAACAGGAGAGGGTGGGACTGTGGGAGGATTTGCAGCCCCATTTGTGTGGGAGGGGTCCATTGATTTTAGGGGGGGATTTTAATTGTGTTTTATCCAGTCGGGATAGAAAGAGGAGAGATGATAGTTTTAAACTAGATATTTCTTCTAACAGATTAAAAGACCTGATAAGTGATCTTAAATTAGTTGACTGTTTTAAGAAACTGCATCCAAGGGAGGAGGGCTTCACCTGGAGTAGTGGTGATGGTACCAGAGCCTCCCGAATCGATTTTTTGTTTACAAGAAAATGCCCGCCCACAGATGCAACATTGGCCCCCATGTTTTTTTCTGATCACCAAATGTTAATGTGCACTGTAAGTTTCCCCACTGATTTGACGATAGGGGGAGGGTTGTGGAGGCTGAACTGCTCCCTGTTGGAGGATGAGCACATACTGGAAGCCTACAGGGAGCAGTATAGCCTCTGGCAAACCCTCCAAGACCTATACGATACACGGGCACAATGGTGGGAGATGGTGAAGGGACGGACCCAGACGTTTTTTAAGAGAAAAGGGAAGGAAAAGAAAGACAAACAAAATAGACGTATGAAGGGGCTGCAAAAAAGGTTACAAAGGTATTTTAATCTTTTAAATCAGGGTTTTGATTATACAGAAGATATACATGAAGTAAAGGAAGAAATGAAGCTTTTAAGTGAATTAAAGAGTAGGGGTTTTATTGCAAGGTGCAAAGAAAAAGAGATAGAGTTAGGGGAGAAATGCACCAGATATTTTTTTAAGAAAATAGTGGCACGAAGCGAAGGCTTTACTGAGTTGAAGGAAGATGGGTTAATTGCAAAGACAAATGAAGAAATTATAGGGGTGGTGGAGAGGTTTTATACTCAGCTGTATGGGGAAAAAGTGACAAACATGGATGTCAGGAGGGAGGTGGTGGGTTTTTTAAATAACACAATACAAGACCCAGGGGTTTTAGAACAAAATTTTACTAGAGAAGACTTAGACAACAGTCTTAAAGGTTTTAAAGTAGGCAAATCCCCAGGGGAAGATGGACTCCCGGTGGAATTTTATAAAACCTTTTGGAATGTTTTAGCAGAAGACATTTTAGTGGTTTTTAATGAATTTTCAAACTTGTCCATTTTACCCAAGAGTTTTAGAGCAGGGACAGTCTCACTTTTATACAAAAAAGGGGATAGGACTGACATCAGAAACTGGCGACCAATCACATTATTAAACTGTGACTGCAAAATTTTTAGCAAGCTTTTAGCTCTTAGGATGTCGACAGTTTTACCTGACGTGATCCACCCGGATCAAGCCTGCGCGGTTCCAGGGCGTCGGATCACGGACAACCTAGTACTGATCCGGGACTCCATCTGTTTTGCGAGAGACAGAAACATTCGATTGTTAGTCTTAAATTTAGATTTCGAAAAAGCCTTTGATCGGGTCTCGCACCAGTACCTCTTTGAGGTGCTGCAAAAAATGGGTTTCCCTGGGAGATTTTTAAAGTGGGTGGGCCTGCTGTATAAAGACATTACCAGCAGATTCATTGTAAATGGGCACATGTCAAAAGCAGTGAATATATGCTCAGGAGTGCGGCAGGGTTGCCCCTTATCCCCCTTGTTGTTTGTGGCAGGCATTGAACCGCTCGCAGAGATCTTGAGAAGGGACAAATGGATCAAAGGACTGGACCTACCAGGAGGACTGACCGCGACATGCTCTCTTTATATGGACGACGTGACACTTTTATGTAGGGACGTTTTATCGGCACAGAGAGCGCTAGAGCTGACAGAATGGTACGGTAGAGCCGCAGGCGCTCGTTTAAATAGAAAGAAATCAGAAGCACAATTGTTTGGGCCATGGCAAGGGGAACATGTGGATTTAGAGGTGGATTTTAAGGCTACAGGTTTTAAAATCTTAGGAGTACATTTTAACAAGGACGGACTGGGGAAAGATAACTGGACAGACCTGCTAGGGAAAGCAAGGAAAAAATTGGGGTTTTGGGGGTTAAGAAAACTGACCATGGAAGGAAAGATCCTAATAATCAAAGCTGTGATTTTACCACTGTTTTTATTGACATGTTCAGTTTTCCCCCCTCCTAGACATTTTTTGCTAGGTCTGGATCGGGCGGTCTTCTATTTCTTGTGGGGGTCAAAATGGGAGAGACTGAGGAGAGAGGTAGTGAAGAAAAGTAAAGAGAAGGGAGGAAAAGGCCTCCCGGACCCTCACCTGTTCCTAGGCAGCCAATTCATCGCGCTCCATGTGAAGTATGCACTGTTGACTGAATGGAGAAAAAACAAAGCGGCGGCAACGTCAAGGTTTTGGATAGGGTCTTACCTGAGGAGCCTAGGCCTGCTTGCCCTGGACCTAAAGACCCCTGTAGCTTTTAAAATGTCACAAACACATGTTTTCATTCAAAAGTTTTTAAGGAAATATAACATAGAGCAATCGGGTGAGAAGGTCTTGACTAATGCAAAGGAAATTGTGGGTTGTGTGCAGGAACGAGAGGAGGTGAGCCGGATTCCAGGGCTCACACAGCGGGAGGCTCAGAAGGTGTGGCGGAACGCAGCACACCCATCCCTGCCCAACAGAAATAAAGACCTGTCGTGGCTTGCAGCCCATGAGGTCCTCCCAGTCCGGGCGGTCATGCACTCCCGGGGTATGGCGACAACAGCAACGTGCCCGCGGCCCGGGTGTGGCGAACCTGAGACCGTGCGGCACGCACTCTGGGAGTGCAGGGTGGCGAGGGACCTGTGGGCCACTGTCGGCCCCCTGAAATGCCCAAGCCTGCCAGCAGGGGAGGTCCACGCACGAGACTATCGGCTAGCGATAAGCGGGGTGGGTCAGGGTGTAGACACGTTACCAGCCAAGGAATTTGAAACACTCTGGCTCACCCTTAACAGTGTGAAAAGCGCCTTATGGACCTCCCGCAACCTGCTGGTAGGGAAGCGAGTGACGGTGCCCCTGCACGCTATGCAAGCGCTGGTAACATCGTCGCTGCAGGGTGCACCGCGCGAGTGTATTTGGAGGAGGGGGCCGAGGCTTCACGCAGGGGGGTCCCCGTCATCCCCAGCCGGGGCCCCTGCCGACGCCCCTGGAGGGAACAGTTTGCCTGATCAGGGACAGCAGGCGAGGGGAGGACCTCCGCTGGGTGCAAGGGGTGGGGTGCGTGCACCGGGCGTTGTGACACCCGGGCCTCCCCCCTCGGTCTCCTCGTCAATTAGTGCGGCTCAGAGAGGGGACTTAATGAACAGAGACCTACCCACACGTTGATTGCTGGTTTTATGTTGTATTGTGCCTTGCATGTAATGTTGTATTAGCTGATGGTTTTTTTACTGAACCCAAAGGACCAGACCTTTTCCCCGCATTGTGTATGTCTTGGAGGAAACAAAAAGACAAAGACAATTTTGAACCTTGTATTTTAAATGGTTTTTATTCATGTACAAACTTATTTATTTATTCAGCCATTCACTTATTTATTTATTTATTTATTCATGCATGTACATACCAGTCATGGCAATGTATAAACTGTTTTAAAAGAAATGCATACATAAATACTGAATGTAATGAACAATGTTTTACGTATGTGACAAAATAAACACACTTTGAACCAAAAATCTGTTCTTATCAGTTCGCTTCTCGGCCTTTTGGCTAAGATCAAGAGGTCGGGACTGGGATCGACTTTCAGGGCAGGAGGCGCTTTGGCGGCGAAAAGCTCTGGAAGGGAAATTTTCTCTACACGGTTTCGTGTGACTGCTGGAAAAAGAGGTCAAAGTACAAGGTAAGTAAATTTTAGAACTTTTTTAGGAGACTCTTATTTTAGGGACTGTCTAATTTAGTTCTTAATTTGCTTTTAGACTTGTTTTGATCCCTTTTACAGCCCTTTTACCTTTTTTACCTTTTTAGTTATTTATTGGAGAACTTTTTAGTGTGTTGTCTGTGAATTCCAAGTGGTGGTGCCTCCACCATGTCGGCTCCTCGGGCCGGTGTGAGGAGGCACCACAGTGTCCGACTCTTATTTAAAGAAGTAGAGGGGAAACTTCTTGGGATGTCGAGGTTGGACTTCTCAAGGAAGCTTCTCCAGGGTGCTCTCGGCTTTTCTGTCTCTGATTTGAACTGTTTGATTTCGCTACCAGGAAATAAGGGTTTTGATGTAAGCTTCTGCACAACACACCAGTTACAGGACTTTTGGCATAGATATGAAACGGTTAAAGACCAGTTCTCCATGTTCACAGTGGAAAAGCTTTCTGATAATTCACACAAAGTGGTGATTGTTAGAATGTTCAATGAAACTGTGACTGGAGAAGACATTAGGACATGGCTGGCCAGATTTTGCACGGTAAAAAGCCCACCTATGAAAGTGGTAGACGAGGACGGTGTATGGACAGGCTCTTGGAGAGTCCCCATACAACAGTGGGAAGACCCAGAAGGATATCTGGGTCTTAGACATCTACCCTCTATGATAGTGTTGGGTGAAAACCGGGGCTACATTTTTTATCAGGGGATGCCAAAACTGTGCCGAAAATGTGGTCGTATGGGACATTTAGCCGAGGCATGCCAGGAAGTTGTGTGTAAAAAGTGTAGAGAAATTGGGCACTCCTTCGAGGAGTGCCCAAATGGGAGATTGTGTAATCTGTGTGGAGCCAATAACCATCTGTTTAGAGATTGTCCCAGGTCCTATGCAAACAAAATGAAGGCAGCCAAGATGGCCGCCGACATGAAGGAGAAAATGGCCGCCTGGCAGCATGGTCAGAAGGCAAGGCAGCAGGAGGAAGAAGAAGGGGCGGGGCCAAGTGGAATGGCGGGAAAATCAACCAACCAGCAGGCCCCCGCCCCCAGCCAGGAGACCGAGGCAAAGGACCGGGATCAGGAAGAGGAAAAGGGAGAGAAGGAGGGACAAACAAGTGGAAAGGAAGAGACAGGAGTTGGAAAAGACAAGGAATGTGTAATGGAGACGGTGCTAGAAGAGAAAGAAGGGGTAAGTACACAAACAGGGAAGAGGCCGGCAGGGTCTCCTCTGGTGGACATGGTGGAGAAGAAACATCGAATGGAGCAAGACGCAACCGGGTCCTCAGAGGGGAACAGGACGTGGCCAGAAGGGTCACCAAATGGGGTATCTTTCCTAGAAATAAGGTTAAGAACACCCACACCCAAAATTGTACCACCGGAGGATTCCATAATTGAGGACACACCACCTTTCTCACCTCTCTCCCCCTTCCCCTTCCCCTCTCCACCTCCCCCTACCCCACCCCCACCCCCCCTCCCCGGGGGGCAGGAAGAGACAGAGGAGGAGGTGTCCATGGTTTAAATTTTTTAAGATTTAAGAAAAATTAAGATGCAAAGTAATATAAGAATGTTTGTACATCTCCCTTTTAAATATATGCTCATGTCTCTCACAATCGCCACCATAAATGTGAGAAGTGTGAAGGCACCCCTAAGAGCACAGAGTATTTTAACATTTTTAGAAACTGTAAATGCTGATGTGATTTTATTACAAGAGTGTGCGATCCCCTTCCGGAAATCTTACAGAGAGTGGGAGCAGCGTTGGGCTGCGGGTCCCTCCCTCTGGAGTGGGTCGCACTACAATAAGGCTGATGGTGTCGCTATTTTAATCAGAAACTCCAGGATTGTGGTGAAGGGCTGCACCGTGGTGAGGGATGGGCGGGCCCTTTTAGCTAATTTGCATTTTTTAGGGAGGGATTTTAAGGTTTTAAATGTGTATGGTTTTAATGAAAAAGAAGAGAGGTTTGAATTGTTTGGGGATTTGCAGCCCCACATGCTGGGGAGGGCTCCTTTAATAGTGGGCGGGGATTTTAACTGTGTTTTAACTAGTAAAGACAGAAAAAACGTGGGAGATGGTTTTAAATTAGATAAAACGTCTGGGAGGTTGACCAACCTGAAAGTGGATTTTAAATTAGTTGACTGTTACCGGACCATGCATCCACAGGAGGAGGGCTTCACCTGGTCGAGTGGTGATGGTTCCCGGGCCTCCAGAATTGACTACATTTTTACACGTGACTGCCCGCCATCAGATGCTAGATTGATCCCCATGTTTTTTTCAGACCACGCCTTACTGTCTTGCACCCTTTCTTTCCCCACAGATGTGACGATAGGGGGAGGGCTGTGGAAGCTAAACTGCTCCCTGTTGCTGGAAGAGGAAGTAAGAGAAGAATACAGGGAGCAGTACAAGCTCTGGCAGTCCCTCCAAGACTTGTACAGTACACGAGCACAATGGTGGGAGATGGTGAAGGGGAGGACCAAGACTTTTTTTAGAAGGGTGGGAAGTTTTAAAAAGAAGAAACAGGAAAGACGCATGTTGGGGCTGCAAAAACGGCTGCAGAGGTATTTTAATCTGGTAAATCATGGGTATGATTTTAAAGAGGAAATAAAGAAAGTAAAGGAAGAGATGATGCTTTTAACAGAGGAGATGAGCAAAAAGTATATAATGACTTGTAAAGAACAGGAATTGGAAGAAGGGGAAAAGTGTACACGGTACTTTTTTAAGAAAACTATGGCACGGGGTGGTGGGATGACTGAAGTGAAAGATGGGAATAAAAAACAGGATACAAACCATGGGATTATGGGGGTGGTAGAAAGGTTTTATGAAGATTTATATGGTGAAAAACAAACACACAACGCAACAATGGAAGAAGTGACAAATTTTTTGGAAAATACAATAAAAGATGGTGAAATTTTAATTACAGATTTTACGACAGAAGAGCTACAAAATGTTTTAAAAGGTTTTAAAACAGGGAAGTCCCCGGGAGAGGATGGGCTCCCCGTGGAGTTTTATAGAACCTTTTGGGACATTTTAGTAGGGGACCTTTTATGTATTTTTACAGACTTCCAGACTTGTGACGTTTTACCTGACAGTTTTAGGTCAGGGATAGTGACTCTGCTGCACAAAAAAGGAGAAAAATCAGAGATCAGAAATTGGAGACCTATCACACTTTTAAACGTTGATTGTAAGCTTTTTAGCAGAATTTTAGCAAGACGAATGTCATTGGTTTTAGAAGACGTGATTCACCCAGATCAAGCTTGCGCAGTGCCGGGGCGGAGGATCACGGACAACTTGATCCTGATCCGTGACTCCATCTGTTATGTGAGAGACAGAAACATTCGGTTATTAGCACTAAATTTAGATTTCGAAAAAGCTTTTGATCGGGTCTCACACCAGTACCTGTTTCAGGTACTGCAAAAGATGGGGTTCCCGGGGAGGTTTATAGCATGGGTGGGCCTGTTGTATAACGACATCAATAGCAGAATTTTGGTAAATGGGCACCTCTCCAAGGCGATTACTATTCGCTCAGGAGTACGGCAGGGTTGCCCCTTACCCCCGCTCCTGTTCGTCACATGCATAGAACCACTGGCGCAAATCTTGAGAAGGGACCAATGGATCAATGGACTGACTTTGCCAGGGGGACTGACGGTGATATGTTCATTATATATGGACGACGTGACAGTTTTATGCACAGACATGGTGTCGGCCCAGAGGACCCTAGAGGTAACAGAATGGTTTGGGGGGGCCTCTGGAGCCAAACTGAACCGAGACAAGACGGAGGCACAGCTCTTTGGACCATGGACGAACGTACCAACTGTTTTAGGGGTAAATTTTAAAGAAACCAATATCAGGATTTTAGGGGTGAAATTTGACCGGGCAGGAGGAGGGAGTGGAAACTGGATAACAACCTTAGGGAAAGTTAGACAGAGACTTGGACTATGGGGACTAAGACAATTGACTTTGGAAGGGAAAATTTTAGTAATAAAAGCAGTGATTTTACCTTTGCTTTTATTACTGTGCTCTGTTTTTAGTCCCCCAAGGCGCTTTCTTTTAGGTTTGGATCGGGCGATCTTTTACTTCCTGTGGGGGTCCAAGTGGGAGCGCCTGAGAAGAGAGACAGTAAAGAAGAGACCTGAAAATGGAGGGAAGGGGCTCCCAGACCCCCACCTGTTTTTAGGCAGCAAATTTACAGCAGCACACATAGCACATGCGACATCCCCATCCAGGACCAAGACGGCCATCATGGCTCGGTTCTGGATGGGGTCTTATTTGCAAACCATAGGCATTTTAAAACCAGACCTGAGAACGCCAGTATCTTTTAAACTGCCACACGAGTACCTTTTTATTAAGAAATTCTTAAAAAAGTATGATTTGGAGAAATGCACAGTACAAGAAATGACAAATGCTAAAACCCTGGTCTCCCTTGTTCAGGATCGTGAGGAGGTGAGCAGAGTGGTGGGGATGACGACGGAGGAGGCTCGGAGAGTGTGGGCGAATGCGGCCCACCCGGCCCTCCGGAACAAACAGAAGGACCTTACCTGGATGGTGGCCCATGAAGTCTTCCCGGTCCGGGCGGTGATGCACTCCCGGGGCATGGGGGCAACGGCAGTGTGCCCACGGCCAGGCTGCGGCCAGCCTGAGACCGTGCGGCACGTCCTTTGGGAGTGCAGCGTGGCCAGGGACCTGTGGGCCGCGATCGGCCCCCTGGAATGCCCAAGCCTGCCAGCAGGGGAGGTCCACCCGCAAAGTTACCGGTTAGCGGTGAACGGGGTGGGCCAGGGTGTGGAAAAGTTACCATCCAAAGAATTCAAGGCACTCTGGCTCACCCTTACAAGCGTGACGGCCGCACTGTGGACCTCCCGCAACCTGCTGGTGGGGAAGCGCGTCACGGTGCCCCTCCACGCTATGAAAAGGATGGTAACAACAACGCTGCAGGTGGCGCCGGGCGTCGCCATTTGGAGGAGGGGGCCGAGGTCACACGCAGGGAGGTCCCTGCCACCACCGACCGGGGCTCCCGCCGACGTTTCCTGAGGGGACAAGGATGCCTGAAAGGAGACAGCGGGCACAGGGGAGGACTTCCTCTGGAGACGCACAGGAAGGGGCCTCGACGGAGGGCGGGAGGAGCCGCAGATGCACGCACCCCACCTCCCGGCTGGCTTCATCCCTGCCTTCCTCTCTCTTCGGGGTCCTGGGCAGGGGGGAACAGGGTTGTAATGCATATGAAAAGGACAATGCAAAATGTACTAATTATGAGGTTAAAAGGTTTTTATAATATTAAACTGTTCTGGACTTTTAAGCATTTTAAGATGCTTCTATATTAAAAACCTTTTAATGTACTATTGCAATAAATGTATAAATGTGGCCTTTTAAAAATGATGAAGTTTGTATGAATGGTTTTAAAATGTATGTTTGCAATGTTTTTTATCCATGCTTTTATCCAATATGTATGCTGTCTTTTTAAAAATATAAGTGACTTTGTATTTATTGGTGAAATGTATCAATAAACTTTGTCAAAAAAAAAAAAAAAAATCTGTTCTTATCAGTTTAATATCTGATACGTCCTCTATATGAGGACTTCATATTAAATGGATTTTTAGAACAGGGAGGCGAAACAGGGGCTTGCCCCGTTCGCCCCACGCATCGACCTGGTATTGCAGTACCTCCAGGAACGGTGCACCTTCCTAAACGTGTGGAAAAGAAAGAGTTTGTTGCTGGTTGTATGGTATGATCAGCCTGTTTATTTTAATGAATTTGTAATATGTGTGTGTGTGTGTGTGTGTGTGTGTGTGTGTGTGTGTGTGTGTGTGTGTGTGTGTGTGTGTATGTATATATATATATATATATATATATATATATATATATATATATAATATTATAAAACTTTATTTTTACATTTGTTGGTTGATTTGTCTGTCTGTCTGTCTCTGTCTGTCTGTCTGTGTGAATAAATAAAACAAAGCAGCCAAAAGCGCTCACTCCTTTAAAAAAAACCAGAATAAGTAAGAATGAAGGGGAGTGAGTGGTCTCTGTCTCTCTCACTGCCTTGTCAGCTGGTCACAAATGCAGTGCGAGCGGAGGCCACTCCCCTTTCGGCGGTTTGCAGTTTTCCCTCCGTTTTTGTTCTTTTTTTTTTTTTTTTTTTTTTTTTTTTTTTGAGATTGTTACTGTTTTTTCCCCTCCTCTCTCTCTCTCTCTCTCCATTATAGCCTGCCAGCCCTGCCTGCCTGCCTGCCTGCCTGCCTGCCTGATGTTGCCAACAAGCCACAGCCCCGCAGGCTCCTCCCTTGTTACCGCGAACAAACGAGCTAGGCTTTAGGTTGGCGTAGCGGGACGCCTGAGCCTACATGGCTATAGCTCGGGTTTCTCTTCATTCACGCACAAATCTTTCGCCTTTTACTAAAGATTTCCGTGGAGGGGAACGTCAAAGAGTCAAATTGATTTTTTGGAGCGCTCTGCCTCCGGGCAGGGCCGCAACAATCTGTACAATGAGAATGTGTATAAACGTAGGGGTGGGCGTGGCACGAAGGGAAGGGTGAGCGTACGTACGGCTGGAAGGAAGGAAGGGCGCTGTCTCCGCGGAGGGGAGGCCTGTGCCGGCGAGGCCGGCGCCCAGGCCAGCGCCCATTTCAGGTTATCGCTTCTCGGCCTTTTGGCTAAGATCAAGTGTAGTATCTGTTCTTATCAGTTTAATATCTGATACGTCCTCTATATGAGGACTTCATATTAAATGGATTTTTAGAACAGGGAGGCGAAACAGGGGCTTGCCCCGTTCGCCCCACGCATCGACCTGGTATTGCAGTACCTCCAGGAACGGTGCACCTTCCTAAACGTGTGGAAAAGAAAGAGTTTGTTGCTGGTTGTATGGTATGATCAGCCTGTTTATTTTAATGAATTTGTAATATGTGTGTGTGTGTGTGTGTGTGTGTGTGTGTGTGTGTGTGTGTGTGTGTGTGTGTGTGTGTGTGTGTATGTATATATATATATATATATATATATATATATATATATATATATATATATATAATATTATAAAACTTTATTTTTACATTTGTTGGTTGATTTGTCTGTCTGTCTGTCTCTGTCTGTCTGTCTGTGTGAATAAATAAAACAAAGCAGCCAAAAGCGCTCACTCCTTTAAAAAAAACCAGAATAAGTAAGAATGAAGGGGAGTGAGTGGTCTCTGTCTCTCTCACTGCCTTGTCAGCTGGTCACAAATGCAGTGCGAGCGGAGGCCACTCCCCTTTCGGCGGTTTGCAGTTTTCCCTCCGTTTTTGTTCTTTTTTTTTTTTTTTTTTTTTTTTTTTTTTTTGAGATTGTTACTGTTTTTTCCCCTCCTCTCTCTCTCTCTCTCTCCATTATAGCCTGCCAGCCCTGCCTGCCTGCCTGCCTGCCTGCCTGCCTGATGTTGCCAACAAGCCACAGCCCCGCAGGCTCCTCCCTTGTTACCGCGAACAAACGAGCTAGGCTTTAGGTTGGCGTAGCGGGACGCCTGAGCCTACATGGCTATAGCTCGGGTTTCTCTTCATTCACGCACAAATCTTTCGCCTTTTACTAAAGATTTCCGTGGAGGGGAACGTCAAAGAGTCAAATTGATTTTTTGGAGCGCTCTGCCTCCGGGCAGGGCCGCAACAATCTGTACAATGAGAATGTGTATAAACGTAGGGGTGGGCGTGGCACGAAGGGAAGGGTGAGCGTACGTACGGCTGGAAGGAAGGAAGGGCGCTGTCTCCGCGGAGGGGAGGCCTGTGCCGGCGAGGCCGGCGCCCAGGCCAGCGCCCATTTCAGGTTATCGCTTCTCGGCCTTTTGGCTAAGATCAAGGGGCGGAGACAGCGATCGACCCTTGGGGTTTGAGAACCGGATTACTGGTTACTCAAAGAATCCAGAGGGTTTCCTTTTTCAAATTTCTTGTGTGAAAATTTAACGGTTTTTGCTTTAATTTTGTAGGGTGTTCTTTTTCACAGGTTGTGGTTGGGTGAATTTCCTTTTAAAGACAAGGTAAGTCCTTTTTCTGGGTTTTGGTAGGTTTTATTGGCTTGTGGCATAGGGTTTTTACAAATTTTAAAATTTTAAATCCTTTTAAGTTTTAAAGTTTTAAAATTTTAAAATTGACAGAGTCTGTTAGTCCATTAAAAAGTTAAAAAGCTGTGGGTGCCTCCACCATGTCGGCCGCTCGGCCTGGCGTGAGGAGGCACCACAGTGTGCGGTTTTATTTCATGTCAGATAAGGAGGGCAAGCTGCTTCATATGTCTCGGCTTGATTTTTCAAGAAAATTGATACAGGGGGTGTTGGGTTTCAAACCTGAAATGATAAATTGTATCATATCTTTGCCACAAAACAAGGGTTTTGACGTGAGCTTTGGATCTCAGACACTGCTAAATGAGTTTTGGAGAAAATATGAGGGACTACAGGAACATTTTAAAATGTTCAATTTAGAAAAATTGTCAGACCATACTAGGAAGGTAGTAATTGTAAAGATGTTTAATGAAATTGTAAGTGGACAGGACATTTGTCAATGGTTGTGTAGGTACTGCTATGTAATGGGTGCACCGGTGAAGGTTTTGGATGAGGACAGAATTTGGAACTGTACATGGAGGGTACCGATAAGACAGTGGGAAGATGCCAACGGTTATATGGGTTTGAAGCATTTGCCACAAATGATTGTCTTGGGGGAGAACAGAGGTTACATTCACTATCAGGGGATGCCCAAAACATGCCGCAAGTGTGGTGAAATGGGGCATTTAGCTGAAGCATGTACCCAGAAAGTTTGTGGTAAATGTAGAGAAATAGGGCACTCCTTTCATGAGTGCCCAAATGGCAGAAAGTGCAACCTCTGTGGGGAAAATACTCACCTCTTCAGAGATTGCCCACTCTCCTTTGCCAACAAATTAAAAAGGGCAAAGATGGCGGAAGACAAAATGGAGGAAAACAAAATGGCTGAAAAGCAGCATGGTCAAGAGGTAAATGAGGAGGCCGGGGAAGAAGGGGCGGGGCCAGAGGTTTTGGCGGGAAGGGGAGCCTCTCAGTTTCAGGAGGATGACATCCCTGAAGCTAGGGGGAGCTCACACCCAGAACAGCCGGAGAAAAGCAAGGAAGAAGAAAGGGTGGAGGAAGTTGGGGAAAAAGCTGATCCACCCTCAATGCAGACAGACTCAGAGGTAAGTTCATCGGGTTTGGAGGGAGAATTGGAAGTGTCGTTCCCATGTGCACAGATGACAAAAAGACCGGCAGAGTCTCCTCTAGCGGACAACACAGAGAAAAAGCAGAGACCGGCAGCGGATGAGGATACTCCTTCTCTAGAGAGATCCGACCCCTGCTGGCCAGGCAGTTCACCAAACGAGGTATCTTTTCTACACCTCCCACCAAGAGGAGGAGCATCGACTCCCAACCGAACTGAGGTAGAAGACTTTCCAGTCCTAGACTTCTTTCACCCTGGCAGAAGGAAAATGGAAGTGGTTTTAGGAATGGATTTAGACTAGTTTTAATGGATTTTATTGTGTTGAAATGTTTCTAGTTCCGTTTGCTTTTAGGTCAGCCAAGAATGTTGTGGTTTTACCTCCTTTTAAACGTGCTCATGTCTCTCACGATCGCCACCATTAATGTGAGGAGTGTGAGAGCACCTTTGAGAGCACAGAGCATTCTGACTTTTTTAGGAACAGTGACAGCCGATATCATTTTATTACAAGAATGTGCAATCCCCTTCCTGAGATCATACAGAGACTGGGAGCAGCGCTGGGCTGCGGGTCCCTCTCTCTGGAGTGGGTCGCACTACAACAAGTCAGATGGTGTTGCTATTTTAATAAATAACCCTAGACTTGTGGTGAAGGACTGCACTGTGGTGAGTGATGGGCGGGCCATTTTAGCTAATTTGCATTTTTTAGGGAGGGATTTTAAAGTCTTAAATGTGTATGGTTTTAATGAAAAAGAGGAAAGATATGGTTTGCTGGAGGATTTGCAGCCCCACATGCTGGGGAGGGATCCGATAGTAGTGGGTGGGGATTTTAATTGTGTTTTAACTAAGAAAGACAGGAGGAATGTGGGAGAGAGTTTTAAACTAGACAAAACATCGGGAAGATTGGCAAATCTGATAACTGATTTTAATTTAGTGGACTGTTACAGGACCATGCATCCACGGGAGGAGGGCTTCACCTGGTCGAGTGGTGATGGTTCCCGGGCCTCCAGAATTGACTACATCCTCACACGTGACTGCCCACCATCAGATGCTAGATTGATCCCCATGTTTTTCTCAGACCACGCCTTACTGTCTTGCACCCTTTCTTTCCCCACAGATGTGACGATAGGGGGAGGGCTGTGGAAGCTGAACTGCTCCCTGCTGCAGGATGAAGGGGTGAGAGACGAATACAGGGAGCAGTACAGACTTTGGCAGTCCCTCCAAGACCTGTACGATTCACGTGCACAGTGGTGGGAGATGGTAAAGGGAAGGACCAAGACGTTTTTTAAAAGGGTGGGAACTTTTAAAAAGAAAAAACAGAAAAGGCGCATGATGGGGCTGCAAAGAAGGTTACAGAGGTATTTTAATCTGGTAAACCAAGGGTTTGATTTTAATGAGGAAATAAAACAGGTAAGAGAAGAAATGAGACTTTTAATGGAGGAGGTAAGCAAAAGACATATAATGACTTGTAAAGAACAGGAACTAGAAGAGGGGGAAAAATGTACAAGATATTTTTTTAAGAAAACAGTGGCGCGGGGAGGAGGGGTTACTAAATTACAAGATGGAGACAAAATAATGAATACAAATCATGGGATCATGGGGGTGGTAGAAAGGTTTTATGAAGATTTATATGGTGAAAAGAAAACACACAAAACAACAATGGAAGAAGTGACCAATTTATTGGAAAATAAAATTAAAGATGATGAACTTTTAACTACAGATTTTACGACAGAGGAACTACAAAATGTTTTAAAAGGTTTTAAAACAGGGAAGTCCCCGGGAGAGGATGGGCTCCCCGTGGAGTTTTACAAAACCTTTTGGGACATTTTAGTAGGGGACCTTTTATGTATTTTTACAGACTTCCAGACTTGTGACGTTTTACCCGACAGTTTTAGGTCAGGGATAGTGACTCTGCTGCACAAAAAAGGGGAAAAATCAGAGATCAGCAATTGGAGACCTATCACACTTTTAAACGTCGATTGTAAGCTTTTTAGCAGAATTTTAGCAAGACGAATGTCATTGGTTTTAGAAGACGTGATTCACCCAGATCAAGCTTGCGCAGTGCCGGGGCGGAGGATCACGGACAACTTGATCCTGATCCGTGACTCCATCTGTTATGTGAGAGACAGAAACATTCGGTTATTAGCATTAAATTTAGATTTCGAAAAAGCTTTTGATCGGGTCTCACACCAGTACCTGTTTCAGGTACTGCAAAAGATGGGGTTCCCCGGGAGGTTCATAGCATGGGTGGGCCTGTTGTACAACGACATCAATAGCAGAATTTTGGTAAATGGGCACCTCTCCAAGGCGATCACTATTCGCTCAGGAGTACGGCAGGGTTGTCCCTTATCCCCGCTCCTGTTCGTCACATGCATGGAACCACTGGCGCAAATCTTGAGAAGGGACCAATGGATCAATGGACTGACTCTGCCAGGGGGACTGACGGTGAAATGTTCATTATACATGGACGACGTGACAGTTTTATGCACAGACATGGTGTCGGCCCAGAGGACCCTAGAGGTAACAGAATGGTTTGGGAGGGCCTCTGGAGCCAAACTGAACCGAAACAAGACTGAGGCACAGCTCTTTGGACCATGGACGAACGTACCAACTGTTTTAGGGGTAAATTTTAAAGAAACAAACATCAGGATTTTAGGGGTGAAATTTGACCGGGCAGGAGGAGGGAGCGGAAATTGGACAACAACCTTAGGGAAAGTTAGACAGAGACTTGGACTGTGGGGACTAAGACAATTGACTTTAGAAGGGAAAATTTTAGTGATAAAAGCGGTGATTTTACCTCTGCTTTTATTGCTGTGCTCTGTTTTTAGTCCTCCAAGGAGCTTTCTTTTAGGTTTGGATCGGGCGATCTTCTACTTCCTGTGGGGGTCCAAGTGGGAGCGCCTGAGAAGAGAGACAGTAAAGAAGAGACCGGAAAATGGAGGGAAGGGGCTCCCAGACCCCCACCTGTTTTTAGGCAGCAAATTTACAGCAGCACATATAGAGTATGCAACATCCCCATCCAGGACCAAGACGGCCATTATGGCTCGGTTCTGGATGGGGTCCTATCTGCAAACCATAGGCATTTTAAAACCAGATTTAAGAACGCCAGTATCTTTTAAACTGCCACACGAATACCTTTTTATTAAGAAATTTTTAAAAAAGTATGAGTTGGAAAAATGCACTGTTCAAGAAATGACAAATGCTAAAACCCTGGTCTCCCTTGTTCAGGATCGTGAGGAGGTGAGCAGAGTGGTGGGGATGACGACGGCGGAGGCTCGGAGAGTGTGGGCGAACGCGGCCCACCCGGCCCTCCGGAACAAACAGAAGGACCTTACCTGGATGGTGGCCCATGAAGTCCTCCCGGTCCGGGCGGTGATGCACTCCCGGGGCATGGGGGCAACGGCAGTGTGCCCACGGCCAGGCTGCGGCCAGCCTGAGACCGTGCGGCACGTCCTTTGGGAGTGCAGCGTGGCCAGGGACCTGTGGGCCGCGATCGGCCCCCTGGAATGCCCAAGCCTGCCAGCAGGGGAGGTCCACCCGCAAAGTTACCGGTTAGCGGTGAACGGGGTGGGCCAGGGTGTAGAAAAGTTACCATCAAAAGAATTCGAGGCACTCTGGCTCACCCTTACAAGCGTGACGGCCGCACTGTGGACCTCCCGCAACCTGCTGGTGGGGAAGCGCGTCACGGTGCCCCTCCACGCTATGAAAAAGATGGTAACAACAACGCTGCAGGTGGCGCCGGGCGTCGCCATTTGGAGGAGGGGGCCGAGGTCACACGCAGGGGGGTCCCTGCCACCACCGACCGGGGCTCCCGCCGACGTTTCCTGAGGGGACAGGGATGCCTGAAAGGAGACAGCGGGCTCAGGGGAGGATTTCCTCTGGAGACGCACAGGAAGGGACCTCGACGGAGGGCGGGAGGAGCTGCGGATGCACGCACCTCGGCCTCCCGGCTGGGTTCATCTCTGCCTTCCTCTCTCCTTGTGGTCTTGGACGGGGGGGAGCAGGGTTTGCAATACATCTGAAAAGGACAATACACAAAGTAGTGAATTTGACATTGAAAAGGTTTTATGATATTAAACTGTTTTGGACTTTAAGGGCTTTTAAAATGCTTCTATAATGAAACCTTTTATGTACTATTTTAACAGACGCAAGGATGTGGCTTTTAAAAGAGAAAAGATTGTAAAAATGGTTTTAAAATGCATGAATATTGTGTCTTTTAACCATCTTTTTATCTAATGTGTATGCTGCTTTTAACATAAAAGTGACGTTGTATCTATTGGTGTAAAGTATCAATAAACATTGTCAAAAAAAAAAAAAATCTGTTCTTATCAGTTTAATATCTGATACGTCCTCTATATGAGGACTTCATATTAAATGGATTTTTAGAACAGGGAGGCGAAACAGGGGCTTGCCCCGTTCGCCCCACGCATCGACCTGGTATTGCAGTACCTCCAGGAACGGTGCACCTTCCTAAACGTGTGGAAAAGAAAGAGTTTGTTGCTGGTTGTATGGTATGATCAGCCTGTTTATTTTAATGAATTTGTAATATGTGTGTGTGTGTGTGTGTGTGTGTGTGTGTGTGTGTGTGTGTGTGTGTGTGTGTGTGTGTATGTATATATATATATATATATATATATATATATATATATATATATATAATATTATAAAACTTTATTTTTACATTTGTTGGTTGATTTGTCTGTCTGTCTGTCTCTGTCTGTCTGTCTGTGTGAATAAATAAAACAAAGCAGCCAAAAGCGCTCACTCCTTTAAAAAAAACCAGAATAAGTAAGAATGAAGGGGAGTGAGTGGTCTCTGTCTCTCTCACTGCCTTGTCAGCTGGTCACAAATGCAGTGCGAGCGGAGGCCACTCCCCTTTCGGCGGTTTGCAGTTTTCCCTCCGTTTTTGTTCTTTTTTTTTTTTTTTTTTTTTTTTTTTTTTTGAGATTGTTACTGTTTTTTCCCCTCCTCTCTCTCTCTCTCTCTCCATTATAGCCTGCCAGCCCTGCCTGCCTGCCTGCCTGCCTGCCTGCCTGATGTTGCCAACAAGCCACAGCCCCGCAGGCTCCTCCCTTGTTACCGCGAACAAACGAGCTAGGCTTTAGGTTGGCGTAGCGGGACGCCTGAGCCTACATGGCTATAGCTCGGGTTTCTCTTCATTCACGCACAAATCTTTCGCCTTTTACTAAAGATTTCCGTGGAGGGGAACGTCAAAGAGTCAAATTGATTTTTTGGAGCGCTCTGCCTCCGGGCAGGGCCGCAACAATCTGTACAATGAGAATGTGTATAAACGTAGGGGTGGGCGTGGCACGAAGGGAAGGGTGAGCGTACGTACGGCTGGAAGGAAGGAAGGGCGCTGTCTCCGCGGAGG